>NC_064289.1:21810888-21822479 GCF_019186545.1 Solanum stenotomum | reverse complement strand
GGGGAGGGTGAATTAAAATTCCCTTCAGTTGACTTCCTACTCTGGTCAATCGACTCACCTGCACGTGAGTAAAACAGATATACAGAGATAGTAAAAGCAGTAAGTAAATGACACAAAGAGTTTATACTGGTTTGGAACACTGATGTGGTGCCTACTTTCAGTCCCCTTGGGTTACAAGGGTTTCCTTAAGAGCTTGTTGAGAACTTGGGTGTTACAGAATGTTACAATTAAGTGCCCCGTCTGATATGCAAATCAGATCTTCTTCTTCGACACAATCTCTACTTGTATAACCTACACTCAGATCTTTCTTTCTCTTTTCTTTTCAATTGTTCACTCAAGTGTGTACAAAGTTTTATGAAAGATAAAAGAAGATTACAATATAAGTTCAAGTGAAGTGCGTACTTCACAACTAAGGCTAGTAGAGAATTATATTGTGTTTGAGGACTGCTCTTGTTAAGGAATAACCCTAGGGTATTTCAAATCAAGGATCCTAGCTAAGTCCTTGATTTCGGCTGGTTGATTCATGTCCATATGAGCTAGCCGATTCCTTCCTTCTTTGGAGATCTTCTGGTGATCTTGATTCTCTTCCTTCTCATGAAGATATTTATGTAATCTTGATACTCTGCTGATTTTCCTTCTTTAGATATCTTCTTATAATCTTGATTCTCTTCCTTCTCTTGAAGATATTAGCGTGATCTTGATACTTTGCTGATTTTCCTTCTTTGGAGATCTTCTTGATTATCTTTCTTCTCTTAAAGACATTTGTGTGATCTTAATATTCTTCCTTCTTTTGAGGATCTTCTTGTAGTCTTGATACTTGGCTGATTTGAGTGTCTATCTTCCAGATTACTTCATCCTAGTCAGATGCTAGGATTGTGATTACTTCAATTCCGTATCCCGTGAATGATGGAGGCGTTACTTCAGTGAGGGCAGCTTGTTTCTTTCCTTCTTTGGCGTTCTTTTTTTATATTCCCATGCTTGATTTAATGTAAATCGTCTTTGATTGAGTTCTAACAATGGCAGATCTTCTTTGAAAGGCATGATTATCTTTCAAGATTTGATTTGATTCCTTGAGTTTAGATTGTTTTGAATTACTCAATCTTTGATTAGATTGATTTGAGTGAATCAGTCTTCTCCTTAATTGATTGCTGCTGATTTGATTCTTGAAGCATCAACGTGTAGGATTTTGTGTAGCTAACACATATACACTAGTCTTGATTTTCCTGCGACACAAGGTAGTTTGTCATTATACAAAACATTATAAGTTAACAATCTCCCCCCTTTTGATAATGACAAATTTAACTATACGATTTAGTTTAACTTCCTTGTTTATCAATTTTTTGACTCCCCCTTTCTGTATGCTCCCCATTTTTGTATGCTTCCAGTATAGTTATCTAAATTCTCCCCTTTTGACATAATCAAAAAGTAAAAAAAAATAGACAAGAACAACTAGACAAGTAGTAGAGTAAAGAATTTATTGTTGAGCATGATAATTTCAAGATTTTTAGAATCAACAAACCCAAGCACGAAATCACCATTTTTAACAAGATCACGAATAAAAAGATGCCCTAGAATGATGCAGAGTATATTTGGATAAACTAATAGCACTGTACAATCACAGAATATTGGAACATCTTCAAAAGATAAGTTGTAGTCCAATGATTGATGCATCACCCAAAGAAGTTGAGTACCACAGCTTCCAATTGCAAGATATTTGGATTCAGTAGTTGAAGAGCTATGGAGGTCTTCTTCTTACTATGCTAGGAAATAAGAGATTTTCCCAAGAATTGGCATGTTCCACTAGTGCTTTTACTGTATTTTTATCACCTGCAAAGTCAGCATCTAAAAATTTAGATAAATTAAAATTTTCAAAGAAAGGATACCATGGTCCCATTTTGGATGTTCCTTTAAAATATCGGATTGATTCGATTTACTGCAGTGAGATGCGATTCTTTTGGGGCAGATTGAAACCTTTGCAAATGCTGAACATGATGTTTGATCGACTTGCAGTGAGATATCGTAAAGATCCAGTCATTCCTCAATATAGTTTTTCATCAACCGCATTTCCTTGATTGATGAAAATTCCATTTTCTAATTGCTTTATTGTAAGCTAATCTTTCTCGAATTGATCAAGTTCTTCTTTTCATAGCTTGTATCCATGACTCATCCATTTATTCGTTTGAATTCTATTTGGGATACAAGAGCTTGTGGTTCTTGCTTTCTTAGTGAAGATCTAGTCTGAATTTTATCATCTGATTTTCCCAAGATAAAATTTTTAAGGTAGCTTGCATTGTATCTCTATTCCCTAGGGATAGTGGTTTTGTCAGTTGGGGTAGTCGATTCCACCTCTGCAGGAGCTGACTCTTCGGCAACAGATTCGATTGCTTCTGCCCAAAAATATCAGGGAGATTTTGATCCAACAACATTATTCTTGTGGTATCTTGCAAGGAACGATATTTTCTTTCCACCTTTCTATTTCGTTGAGGTGATCTGGGTGAAGAGAAATTTTGAGTGAAGCCGTTTTGACCACAAAAATCTTCAAATGCCTTATTTTTAAATTCGTCATCATGATCACAAGTTGACACGCATTATAGATATGATCCTTCTCAAAGTTCAATTTTGATAGTCTGATAATTCGTTCTAATCTAGATAACTTCTCAAGTGCATGCAAGCTTATGTGTCCAAGCTTTTGGTGTCACAACCAAGGATCATTAGAAGCTGCAGTAAGACAAGTAAGATTAGATAGATCAACAACAATTAAGACATATATATTATCAATTTGATCTCCTCTAATGAAAAAATTTCTTTTTGGTTGTTTGATTGTGCAACTTGTTGTATTGAGGGAAACTTGAAACCAAGTGTCACATAGTTGACTAATATTGAGGAGATTGTGCTTGAGTCCTTCAATAAGATATACTTCTACTATATCACATGATGAGCTGAGGGTGATAGTTCCAACTCCAATTCCTTCCCATTTTGTGTTATTTCCAAATCTTACAAATCCTCAAGCAATGTTTTTAATAGTTTGAAATTTTCTCTTTTTCCACACATGTGTCTAGAGCATCCACTGTCAATTACCCACATTCTTTTCTTGTAGCTTTTTCTAGTTTGCTTCTGCAAAATAAGTAGATTAATTTCTTTTTGGTACCCAAGTATTTTTGGGTCCTTGAGGGTTAGGATTAACAATTTTTGGTCTCCAAATCCATTTTTCAGAAGAAAATTTCCTACAGTTAAAAGATTTGTGACCAATGACACCACAAGTATAACAAGAGAAATTAATAGCAGTTCGGTAGAATGATAAGAGGAATTAGATAAAGATCTGTTGGATCTATAGGCACTTTGATTAGAAGTTCTTCTCCTGTTGAAAGTAGTTCTGTTAGATCTAACAAAGCTATGACTAGGAGATCTTCTAATATTATTCAGCTGCACTTTTACTTTTTTCAGTTCTTCTTCTAGTAAGTCGACTTTAATCTAACTTGCTTTGAGAAAAATCTGTCAGTCTTTCTTTTCTTGAGCAATCTTATTGTATACATCAATTACTTTCTGTAATTCATCAGTAACCATGTCCAAATAGTCTTGTAAGTCATTATAGTTAGAACAGTTAAAAGATCTTACCTCACTTGTTTCACCTAGTGCCATGAAATATATGTTGGCAGTTTCATCATGATCATCTTCGGATGTTTCTCCTCGATCCCAAGCTTCGAGACTTTTTGAATCTTTATTTCTTCGATTGTTTCTCCTTCTCCATTTTGGACAGGTTTGTTTGATATGTCCTGATTTTCCACAGTAATAACAACGATCATCATTCTTTTCGTTATTCTTAAAATCCTGTTGGGGTCTCTGCCTTTTTTGTATAAGCATTTGTCTCACTCCTCGATTTATGAGAGTCATTCCTTTGTCTTGATATTCATCATCTTCTTCTCTAATTTCAGATGTTTCAGCTGTAAATGTCACAGTTTTCTTTTTATCATCCTTGTTGTACATGTTAATATGATTTTGTTCATAGGCCATCAAGTTTCCTCGTAGTTCATCGTACGTCATTTTTTGNTATGTTGGCAGTTTCATCATGATCATCTTCGGATGTTTCTCCTCGATCCCAAGCTTCAAGACTTTTTGAATCTTTATTTCTTCGATTGTTCTCCTTCTCCATTCTGGACAGGTTTGTTTGATATGTCCTGATTTTCCACAGTAATAACAACGATCATCATTCTTTTCGTTATTCTTAAAATCCTGTTGGGGTCTCTGCCTTTTTTGTCTAAGCATTTGTCTCACTCCTCGATTTATGAGAGTCATTCCTTCGTCTTGATATTCATCATCTTCTTCTCTAATTTCAGATGTTTCAGGTGTAAATGTCACAGTTTTCTTTTTATCATCCTTGTTGTACATGTTAATATGATTTTGTTCATAGGCCATCAAGTTTCCTCGTAGTTCATCGTACGTCATTTTTTGCAGATCTCCATTTTCAAGAATGACAGCTTTAGTTTCCCAAGTTTTGAGTAGACTTCTAATAAATTTTCTAACTTGAAGTCCATTTGAATACACCATTCCAAGTGATTTGAGTTCGCAGACAATTTTACTGAATCTCGAGAACATGACTTCTACGTTTTCATCCTCGACCATTTTGAACAATTCATATTCATTCACCAATGAAATGATCCGAGCTTTTTTTACCTTGGTGGTTCCTTCATAAGTCACTTCTAGTTTGTCCCATATTTCTTTTGCAGTTTCACATGTTGATATCTTGTCATATTCAGCTCCACTCACTGCGCAGTATAACAAACTTATAGCTCTAGCATTAGTTTGAATTACCTTTTGTTGCTCTTTTGTGATATCGAAAGATTCGGGATCAAATGGCTTCTCAGTGCTCTTTTGTGATATCGAATGATTCGGGATCAAATGGCTTCTCAGTGGCATCTTTTTTGGTCAATTCAGGAATAGGCTTTGGACCCTTCTTGATCACAGCCCATACTTGATGATCATTTGAAAAGACAAAGATTATGAATCTGTCTTTCCAGTGGGAGTAATGTTGGTCATTGAAATATGGTGGTCGAGTTGAGGAATGTTCATCTTGAAGTAGAGCACCATGAATCTGATAGTGTGCTATTGGATTTTTGCTCACGTGTGGTTAAACATTTTACTGGGGAGACCTGCTCTGATACCTATTGAAAGTCAAGAGGGGGGTGAATTAAAACTAAGGCTAAGAGAAGATTATATAGAGTTTGAGGATTGCTCTTGTTAAGGAATAACCCAAGGGTATTTCAAATCAAGGATCCTAGTTGAGTCTTTGATTTGAATCATGTCCATATGAGCTAGCCGATTCCTTCCTTCTTTGGAGATCTTCTGGTGATCTTGATTCTCTTCCTTCTCTTGAAGATATTTATGTAATCTTGATACTCTGCTGATTTTCCTTCTTTATAGATCTTCTTATAATCTTGATTCTCTTCCTTCTCTTGAAGATATTTGTGTGATTTTGATTCTTTGCTAATTTTCCTTCTTTGGAGATCTTCTTGTAATCTTGATTATCTTTCTTCTCTTGAAGATATTTGTGTGATCTTAATATTCTTCCTTCTTTTGAGGATCTTCTTGTAGTCTTGATACTTGGTTGATTTGAGTGTCTATCTTCCAGATTACTTCATCCTAGTCAAATGCTAGGATTGTGATTGCTTCAATTTTGTATCCCTTGAATGATGGAGGCGTTGCTTCAGTGAGGGCAGCTTGTTTCTTTCCTTCTTTGGCGTTCTTCCTTTTTGATTCCCATGCTTGATTTAATATAAATCATTTTTTATTGAGTTCCAGCAATGACAAATCTTCTTTGAAAGGCATGGTTATCTTGTAAGATTTGATTTGATTTCTTGAGTTTGAATTGTTTTGAATGACTGGATCTTTGGTTAGATTGATTTGAGTGAATCAATCTTCTCCATAATTGATTGTTGCTGATTTGATTCTTGAAACATCAATGTGTAGGATTTTGTGTATCTAACACAGATACACTAGTTTTGATTTTCCTACGACACAAGGTAGTTTGTCATTATACAAAACATTATAAGTTAACACACTTTTCTTCTTGATCCCTTGTTTTTTCAAAAATAAAATAAAATTGTGAACTTTGTTGTTTGAAAATTCATGGTTCTCTTTTTAAAAAAATTTAATTGATAATGAAGTATTTTTGTAACACCCCTAAATACTAACCAAGAGTCGCATGTCGATTTACCGTTTCTTAATTACTAGAATATGTTTTAGTATCATTTTGGGAACTTGAAGTGTTGTGATAATTGCCAACTTGGTTAGCATAAATTCTTATCGTAATTTAAGGATTTGTGATGGAGTGTTTAGGTAATATCCTAATTTGAATTATGTATAACTTTAAAAGGAAGGTAAGGTATATACATATAGATATATATGTATGCTTTTTGGGCAGCCAACTTTTTGTTTGGGCAGCCCCTTTTAGTGACATATGTGCAGGTGATAAGTATAACCTTTGTAACTATATATTTTCACACCTCCTTCAATTAAATTCATTTCCCTCAAGTCTAAGAACATTAGAACCTTAGCTTAACATATTGTTCTTCAAAATCACAAGAGAAAACGTGGCCCTTATTTGGCTGGAATTCAAGAACACACACTTCTTTTTGGTAAGTGACGAAATCTGTTTCTGAGCTGGGTGGTGTTGGTATTTTATGCATATCTCGCGATCTAGAACTTAGTTTACAGTGAGTAAATATGATTTAGAAAGATAATTTGTAGAACTACAACTCTTATGTTTATGTTAAACTCTGATTCATCTATTATGGATTCGAAATATGGGACGCAACATAAGACAAGTTCTGTCCAGATTCTGGAATTTCAAATTCTGTATGAACAGCTGTTAGTGTTTTGACTATATCTTGTTGTACAAAATACATTTTGCGGTGATTCTTATTTGTTTGCAACCCTAAGAGATGTATCTACATATTTCATGAAGGTTATAAAGTCTAGTTTTATTGTTTTCCATTTCAAAGCTAAGTTGCGACATGAGGTACTAGGTTGGCCAGAATCACTGTTTTGGAGCATTGTTGTGTTTGTGCAGGCTAATTTTACTTGTGATGATAATCCCGTTTTACATCAATATTATTGAGCTGCTAGGGATTAAAGAAGTTGTTTAATTGTATTGTAAAGGTTGTATATACTCGTGAACAAGTTGAAGACCGTGATACATTGGTGGGACTGTTTCTTTGCTAAAGCACTGAGGTTTGTGTATAAACTTGTACTTGCATTCTTTTAACCTCTAGTATATTTGAAATTGGATCGTGGTACCTTGGTTACCTCTTGTCACTTTGCATTGTTGTGTTGGTATCCTTTGAGACGTTAAAGATGCTTGTGTAACTCGCCCACTTGTACGGATTGTTTGATCACTTGGCACTCTTGTTGGGACCTTGTCCTTCTTGTGGTTGTGACTTTGTCACTATTGGCATGCCTCTTGATTCGAATCATTTGCCATCTTGACTCTGGATTTTTAGTTCGTCTTAAGTATGGATGTTGTCCATTTTAAGTACGAATTGGAAAGCCATTTTTAATATGGTTCTTGGTTCTCTTGATTATTGGGCTTTGACCCTTCTTGATATAGGGCGTCGACTTTTCTTGATACTTGTTTGTGCTTGGTGTGAGGACATGATGTACATATTGGGCGAGCCTTGTTGTTGAATCTCTTGGAAAATGATGTTATGAACGTTCTTAATATTTGGGTATTTAAATATCGAATTTGATACTCTTTATATATTGTTTACTTGATTTATTAATTATGTTCAATTATGTTGCCCATGACTTGAGAAAGTTTGTTTTGTGAATCGGATGGCCCCGAAACTATAGTTTTGCACCACTAAGTTATATGTTTAGCGATAGTTGTTTCTATCGTAGGGGAATGATCGAGTGGATGCATGAAGCTGGCCATTGGAGATGGAAATTTTGAGAGCCTTAAGGAAGATCACATTTGCATATAGACATCTATACTTTGTATAAATCTTGGGACTTGTACATGATCTATGTGTTGTATATTTACATGAAATTTTGAGGACTAAATTGATCATGTTGCTATGGGTTGTAATATAAATATGGCTCTATGTTTTAATCTTTTAGGGTGTGTAAGCCCAAGTCTTGTAATATATTAAATTTATCACTAGATTTGTATGATTGTGTGAAGCATGAAATATCTAGTTCGGTTACTCGGAAGTTGGTGGTATTCTTTTATGTCATTTTCGTCTAGTGTGAGGGCAATATATGTATAAAAATATCGTAAGTTATTGGCTTAATTTATTTCGGAAGGGTCGTTACAATTATTGGTATTAGAGCCTAGGTTTGTGGTTCTAGGACTTTTGTTGTGACTTACTTGTATACTTGTTTACATTCGAAAAAGGTTCTAATTGTATTATTTGTTCACTTGCATGGTTTATAATATTTTTATCACATGTAGAGTGCACATGCATCATGTACATGTCCCTAACGCAATGTGATCTTCCCTTTTGAAGGATTAAGTTATGGCCACTTCTTCTGATCGTGAAGGGTCGGGTAACTCTGTGCCCCAACCTCATGCACTAGAAGAGGTTGGAGAACCTTTATCGAATCAATATGTTCCCCACACTAGTGGGTCTGAAGTGGGAAACCATCAGGGTGTAAGAGCGGGTTCACATCCTCAGATGAGCCGTGGTACTCAAGCCATGAATCCTCCTTTTCAACAAATGGCTGAATTCTTCCACCACGTGGCTGAAGCGATGCATGATCCCAACGTGATTAACTTTGAGAAAATGAGGAAAATGGGTGGAATAGAGTTTGAAGGCACCGTTGATCCCACTGATGTTGAACAATGGCTGGAGCGCATGGAGAGGGTGTTTGAGCAGTTGGAATGTTCTGATGTTGTCAAATTTAAGTATGCTATTTCACTATTACAGAAGGATGCTTATGATTGGTGGGTAAGTGTTCCAAATGCCAAGGTAAAACCTCCTGTTCTTATTTAGGATGATTTTCTTAGGGAATTTCGTATGAAATATGTCCCACCTACTTATTGCGATGCAAAGAGAAAGGAGTTTTTGAATTTAAGGCAACGAGGTATGTCTATTGCTGAGTACCAACAGAAGATTTTAAGGCTCTCTCGTTATGCTGGAGGTATTATTAAAGAGGAAAAAGACAAGTGCAGGAAATTTGAAGATGATTTAAATGATTCCATTAGAAAGAATGTGGCGATTCTGCAACATGAGAACTTTTGTAAGTTAGTGTCTGCTGTATTTACTTGGGAGCGACTTGATAAAGAAGAAGCTAGCAGAAATGAAAGCAAATTCTAGAAGCCCAGAACCGATTTTGGGAGGCCATCAAAAAGGGGAAGGTTTGATAACTCTAAAGCTAGTAGTGATAACAGGCCACCACAACAAAAGCAATACAGATCAAATTTTTCTACAGCTAGCACGCCAAATTATGGCCAATGTAAGCCTCGCGTTCCTACTTGTCCACAATGTGGAAAGAATCACTATGGTACTTGCAGGAGAGCTTCAGGTGCATGTTTCAATTGTGGGAGCTTTGATCATAAAGTGAAGGATTGTCCTAATCCTAATAATGCTCCTTCCTTGAGAACTGAAGGCTCAGTTCATAAGCCTTCTATTAATCCTCATCAAACTAGTATAAGTGCAAGACCTAAAAATACCCAAGCAGTAGGTATAAGTGTAGCTAATCAAGCTAGTGAACAAAGGGCTACTGCACGTGCTTATGCTATGAGGCAGAGGGATGATCAAGATGGACAAGCTGTGGTTGTCGGTAAATTTCACTTATTTGGCTTATGTGTGTTTACATTGATTGATCCGGGTTCTACACATTCATATATTTGCTCATCACTTGTTCTTCCTGAAAATATGAAATCTGTGAAACTTAATTATGATGTGCTGGTTGAAACTCCTTTGGGTTATCAGGTTATGTGTAATCGAATTTATCGTGATTGTCCCTTCGTGATTCAAAGCCTGGTCTTCCCTGCTGATTTGATTGAAATGCCCTTCAAGGATTTTGATGTTATTATCGGGATGGATTGGCTTCATAAATATCATGTAGTGGTAGATTGTAGATCAAAGCATGTGACCTTTAAAGATCCGACATTTTCACATATCATTATACAAGGTGAAAGATCATTGACAGCTAGTATTATTTCTGCTGCCTTGGCAAGAAAATTGATGCGTCAAGGTTGTGGGGCATACCTTGCTCACATAGTTGATACACGGTTGGAGAGTCTTTGTATCAAGGACATACATGCCGTATGTGATTTTCCAGAAGTCTTCCCAGAAAACCTTCCTGGATTGCCCCCGGAAAAAGAGGTTGAATTTTCAATCGAGCTTATTCCTGGATCTAGCCCTATTTCTATCACTCCTTATAGAATGGTTCCGGCAAAATTAAGAGAATTGAAAGCTCAATTGCAAGAACTTCTTGAGAAAGGTTTTATTCGACCTAGTGTTTCTCCTTGGGGAGCCCCTGTTTTGTTCGTCAAAAAGAAAGATGGCACTCTTAGGCTTTGCATCAACTATAGACAATTGAACAGAATAACAATCAAAAATAGATATCCGTTACCAAGGATCGATGATTTGTTTGACCAACTGAAGGGTGCTAAAGTATTCTCAAAGATTGATTTAAGGTCTGGATATCACCAACTGCGTGTTAGAGAGGAAGATATTCCTAAAACTGCTTTTAGAACTCGGTATGGGCATTATGAATTTTTGGTGATGCCATTCGGATTGACAAATGCTCCTGCGGTATTCATGGATCTAATGAATCTAGTATTCAAACCTTATCTTGATCAGTTTGTGGTTGTTTTTATAGATGATATTTTAATATTTTCCAGAAATAGTGAAGACCATGATAAACACCTCCGAATTATTTTGCAAATTTTGAAGGAGAAGGAACTTTATGCTAAACTTTCCAAGTGTGAATTTTGGCTTGAAGAAGTGACATTTCTAGGACATGTTGTATCAGCCGAAGGCGTGAAGGTGGATCCTAGTAAGATACAAGCAGTTGTTGAATGGAGACCTCCCAAAAGTCCAACCAAGGTAAGAAGTTTCTTAGGCTTAGTAGGATACTACAGAAGATTTGTGAAAGGCTTTTCCATTATCGCCTCTCCTTTGACTAAACTTTTGCAAAAGGAAGTAAAGTTTATTTGGGATGACAGATGCCAAGAGAGCTTTGAAACTCTCAAATCCTTGTTGACTCAAGCGCCTATACTTACTCTACCAATTGAAGGGAGAGAATATGTAGTATACAGCGATGCTTCTCACAATGGTCTCGGATGCGTTTTGATGCAAGAAGGGAAGGTTATTTCTTATGCCTCTCGAAAATTAAAACCGCATGAATTGAATTATCCTACCCATGATCTTGAACTTGCTGCTGTAGTGTTTGCTTTAAAAATATGGCGACATTATTTGTATGGAGAGAAATGTCATATATTTACTGATCACAAGAGCTTAAAGTACTTGGGTACTCAGAAGGAGCTAAACCTTCGACAACGTAGATGGCTTGAACTCATCAAGGATTATGACTGCACAATTGATTATCATCCAGGTAAAGCCAATGTGGTTGCCGATGCCTTAAGT
>NC_064289.1:21754316-21807951 GCF_019186545.1 Solanum stenotomum | reverse complement strand
GACCCTTCTTGATACTTGTTTGTGCTTGGTGTGAAGACATGATGTACATATTGGGCGAGCCTTGTTGTTGAATCTCTTGGAAAATGATGCTATGAACGTTCTTGACATTTGGGTCTTTAAATATCGAACTTGATACTCTTTATATATTGTTTACTTGATTTATTAATTATGTTCAATTATGTTGCCCATGACTTGAGAAAGTTTGTTTTGTGAATCGGATGGCCCCGAAACTATAGTTTTGCACCACTAAGCTATATGCTTAGCGATAGTTGTTTCTATCGTAGGGGAATGATCGAGTGGATGCATGAAGCTGGCCATTGGAGATGGAAATTTTGAGAGCCTTAAGGAAGATCACATTTGCATATAGACATCTATATTTTGTATAAATCTTGGGACTTGTACATAATCTATATGTTGTATATTTACATGAAATTTTGAGGACTAAATTGATCATGTTACTATGGGTTGTAATATAAATATGGCTCTATGTTTTAATCTTTTGGAGTGTGTAAGCCCAAGTCTTGTAATATATTAAATTTATCACTAGTTTTGTATGATTGTGTGAAGCATGAAAGATCTAGTTCAGTTACTCGGAAGTTGGTGGTATTCTTTTACGTCATTTTCGTCTAGTGTGAGGGCAATATATGTATAAAAATATCATAAGTTATTGGCTTAATTTATTTCGGAAGGGTCGTTACACTTTTAGTAGGTAAATTTAGAAATTTCGATCTATTGGTATTATTCATTTAGAGATCAGTACTATAGAACTCCATTATCTTGATCTTGGACGTGTTATTACTTTAGTAACTTAAAAGCTGAAGTGATTTGGTTGTATATATTTATTTACTTATTAATTTTTCATTGTTGTTTAATGGTTGAAAAAAAAAAACTGAAAATACTAAAAGAAAAGAATGAAGAGCAGGGACGACAATGAAGGCTTCGGCCAAAGAATTGCCGGTGATAGTGGCTGCTCTACAGCAAACAGAGCATAAGGTTGGAGTAATGAACCGAAGAAGAAAGAGGAAAAATGGAAATAAAGTTAATTATTAAGAAAAAATAAAAATGAAAATAAACATTAAAAGTTAAATAATTTTAATATGTGGCAGAAAATAATTGATGTGTGACTATACTTCTTTCCTTGCAATTGAGTTTGACTGAAAATTGGGATATTTATAACACTTCTTAATTGTTTGAGGGGTATTAGGACGCCCGCAAAGTTTTGATGTCTTCTTAAATAAGAGGTCTTAATTTAATAGGGTAATTATAAATTTTCTCATCTGAAATCTATAAGTCTATAACAATGCAATTGTAATTTCTTTTCAGAATATAAAACAAAATATTTACAAATGTTTACAAGTACAAATTTGAATAATATATCAAAACTTTGAGTTTTTTTGTTTAAAATTGGGGGTAGGGAGGGGATTACAATGTAGAGAATTGAACTCTCACCAACAAGGTGGAAGTTCAGGTAACTGACCAATTAAATTACTAAAATTCTCAAAACATTGAAAATTGCAAACTAATTTAAAATATATTAACAAAGTAGATTATAATTAATATTTTTATGTATTGAAAAAGTGAAATTATATATATTGATAGGTTTGTTTGATTTAGGCACGATTTGACTTTTTCCATTTATTAATACCAAATCATATTAAGAGTGGTCGATTTTTTCCGATGCCAAATTAAATCATAAATTAATTTTTTTTTCTTTATAGTTGTCAATTTGACCTATACACCCCTAATTTTAAGGAATACTAGGCCTAATTCCCTCGTCACTTCTAATTTGTACTGTATTTATTATGACTCTTGGCCAGTTTAGCTACAAATATATTTGGAAAAAAATTGAGAATTAGTGTTAGTTATATAATTTGTCAATATTTAGCAAACATTTCAAGTTTTTAAGTTCTAGAAAGAAAAAAATAGAATTTGAGACAAACTCTAGTATATGGGAATTTTTAAAAATTGCTCCAAACTTTTGTATTTTATTAAAATGCTCATCATTTATAATTTTGGATAAATTTCATTTCTAGTTTGTTGTACATAATTCGTACCGTTATATACATATTTTGTTAGTGAAAAATTACAAAATAACAAAATTACAAAATTACAATTGAAAAATAAAATGAAGAAATAAAATCTCTTCAGGCTGAGGCGCGAATATTTCGCTCTCTTTAAGGAGATTCAAGTCTATTGCAGCAAATGTTTTTCACCGGTCCAACAGCAGTCCTTCTTGACTTGTCCCCTCCAGGATACAACAGCCTTAACACAAAGTATAACTCAACAACTCTGGACAAGAGTTTGAGTCCAAAGCTCCAATAAAGAACACCTCACTTCAACTAATAAGAACTCTCTTTTTTTACTAACTTTTTCATATCTATATTTTTCTTGTATTTAAACCAAATGAAGACCACCACTATTTATACTAGAAGAAGTCTTTCTAACAATGAATAGAAAGATAATGGTGTAATAAGTAGTGAAGATAATGATCTTAGGAGTTACATATATTACAAGGTATAGTGAAGAAATAAAGAGTAAGAAGTAATGGGATAAAAGGCTAAAAGCCACCAACGGCTTGAACCTGCTGCAGTTTGCACCAAGGAAATAGTAACTTATGCAATTACCCCTATGGAGTAATGCACCAACTTAATGGTCCAAACGGCAGCAAAATGATTTCCATTAACTCCCACCATTCTACAACAAATGAAAGTCAACCAATGCATATTATAATGCAATAATGAATAGAGGAAGTAATAACTTAGGGGCAAACAGTCAATGCTAAAATACAACATTCTTATAATATTAAAATGTTCCTACACTAGCATATTTTATATAATTTTTATCCAAGTTTGCTCTCTGAAGTCACTTTCAATTACAAGGAGTGTAGCTATAGACATCCCAGGGTGCCCAGTTGAACATTCTTCATCAAAATATATATATATATATATATATATATATATAGAACGTTGGATATCATTGACAAAAGCTATGTCTTTGGCACAATGGTAATGAGTGTCCATTTGAATGAAATAGTTTCAGGTTTAAACCCCAAATAGCACAATATTTTTTAAATTTATTTTGACAACCACACACCATTATTTTTGGACACCCTTAATAAAATTTTTGGCTCCATCATTGAATTTACAAGTAGTGATAGTAGTTTTTGGTATACGAATCAATGATATTTTCCTTTTATTTTCTTCATCTTTTTTCATCAATTATGTTCGTTGTCATGCCTTTTAACGGAACATTTTAGTTATAAAATGAAATACAAATATTTAGATATTTTAAATAATTTTTAGAATTTGTATGTATAAATCCTATTTTTTTTTAAAAGTCAAATATTTCTTTCAAAATGTATGGTCAAACACATAATAAAATTTCATCCAAAACTAACTTGCCAAAAATATTTAAAAATTTGTGGTCAAATGCTAAATCTGTTAAATGGAAAAATAGAAGAGTCTGCTTACAATTAAGTAGTATCAATAACACAAGTCACATATTTCGTTCTCATCGATTCGATGGCTTTCGTATACAATACCATTACTTTTTTGGTTTATCTTCCTTTTAGTGTAGGAATATTTTTTAGAAAATTTACTCTCCTTCTAACCTAGGAATTAGGATCTATGGAAGTTGTAGAATATCTATTCTTTTTTATTTAGATTAGAATCTATAGAGGAAAGAAAAAAACATATTTCTTCCATTTTATTTCCTTTTAGTTTCATCCCCAGTTTCTCTAATATTTTCATAATAGAGGGATCTTATCTATCCTACAACAATTGTTGTTGTTGTGGTCGACAAACCACCAATAATTACTGTTACTGATTTACATTAAAGCATTGCACCAAATTAAGGTTTATTAGTAAATATACTCCTCCATGAAATTCGTATTTATGAAGAACTACTAATTTTATCGATCAAACTAATTAATTTCAATGTCCTAGACAAATTAACACATAACTTCTCATTTTTAAAACGTGAGATTTCATTTTTATTATTAATATTTATTATCTTGTTTCGATTATTATATAATTTGTTAATAATATTATTCACTTCTCCATAAGTACGCAATCATTCTCTTCAGACTCCATTAGATATGTTATTGTTGTTTTTATGGGTATATCATTATCCAAACTATGAAGTAGCCTATCAGTCAATTTCCCTTTCAAGAGTAAGTTTTTTTGTTTTCATAATAAAGCACATCATGATTTTATTACAATGTAGAAACACTGAGCTACAAAGTAAAGATCAAACCCAAATGCAATAAAAAAAAACCTAAATAAAGATGATGTAATATACACTCAATAGATGTTAAACAAATATGTCGTTGTAGTATAGTGGTAAGTATTCCCGCCTGTCACGCGGGTGACCCGGGTTCGATCCCCGGCAACGGCGAATTTTTTCTTTTTTTAAATTTCTCATTACAAATTTTCTTGTTATAGTGGTGAGTATTTAATTTCCTTCTAAATGATGAACCTCTATTGTTTACTCTACTTTATATGTTAATGGTGTAAGCATTTGAGTCACTACTTGTATATATAATTGAAATTATCTTCAAGTGTTATGTTTTTCTATAGTAATTAAGCACCTCTTAATGTTGATAATAATGAACATGCTTTTGACAAAGCACCTACAATATTAACAATAGAGTATGTTTAATTTTAGTGCCTCTCCCACTATGACATTTTGTTATATAAATTAACATATCATGGAATTTGTAGGAACGAAAAATACTTGCAACAATGAATAAGTACTTGTTATGTGTTATCGGATTTGTTGTCCTATTAAGCATTGCTGGAGCTAATGGAGCAGGTGAGTGCGGGAGAAATTCTCCGGATATGGAAGCTATGAAGTTGATTCCATGTGCAGAAGCAGCATCGGATGAGAATGCATCTGTTTCCAGGAGCTGTTGTTTACAGATACAAAAATTGGGGAAAAACCCGAAATGTCTTTGTGCTGTTATGCTCTCAAATACTGCTAAGCTCTCTGGAGCTAATCCTGAAGTTGCAATAACTATCCCTAAGCGTTGCAACCTTGCTAATCGTCCTGTTGGCTTCAAATGTGGACGTATGTTGTTAATTATTCGTAAAATTTGTTTCATATTTATACTGATTATTATTTAAACGTTATCTTGTCCTGTTTTGCAGCTTACACACTACCTTGAAGAATGAAGACTACTTGATGTGCTATTATTATGTTATGTACTTATATGTTACTGTGTGCTTCAGTTTTAATCAGAGATCATGTCATGTATGATTTCTGATTAGTGTAATAATATTTGGTGTTCTCTGTTTTGAAGTGAATTATCCTTTTCAATTATTGATTTGCAACTTAATTCTCTTATTAATTACTCCACTTTCATAAATTTAAACACAAATCACATGGATTATTGGCTTAGTTTGTCTATAATCTATTGATAAGCTAATGAGAATTGAATGTTTCATGCTTCGGAAATTCTTTTAGTAACATCAACTAATGTTGCATAAATAGTTTTTTCGTCTTTTGGACTCAAAACATTCACTATTGAACCAATGTTATACTACTATTTAAGGTCATGCTATGATATGCATACTAGTTCTGAGAATGTTTCTTGCACGTTTGATCTTTATTATTATATAAAATTTATATAAACCTAACTTATGTATAGAAATATGTGTAATATCAACCCAATTAACTTAAAATAAAACAATAAAATATACATGTCATCATATGCATACAAAATGAAAAAGGTTAAACAAAGCAATATATTAATCTGAATAAGAAAGAATAACTGATAAATTAAAAATTTCATAAGAAAGTCTAGTGGACTAACAATTTATGTCCAATTTATAAAGGAAGAAACTATGTATGCCGTGATAGAATTATTAGCAGCCCAAAAATAATTCATAATCAAGCATAATAATAAGTTAATAGATGGTTAAGAGAGCCGACATATGAGAAATATCAATGGAACCCTTACCAATCACATTGAAGATGAATTTAGAAGAAGAAGAGGAGGGGGAGAACATCAATGGATCTAGTCTAGCATGATTCACTGATCTGGCTATTTATAAAATTATAAAAGTTTACTGTTAGAAGTTGAAAAGAACTTTAAAACATTGAATTGGTATGAAAAAATGAAAACTCATTCTAGAGTATTGAAATAAGTGACAGTACCAAGGAAATTAATCCATCCGTATGTATACTCAAATACATATTAATTATATTATTGTAAAACTTAATATGATATTCTTAATTAATGATTGAATATTTAATAAATTAGATATTTTATACATTTTAATTTAATATAGGGGAAAAACAACAATTTAACTTTTTTTAAAATTTCTTCACACTTTAAATAATTTATACGATGATATTATTATTATTATTATTATTATTATTATTATTATTATTATTATTATTTTAATGAAAAACTGCCTTTTCAAATTCCTCAGACATTTTACTATTTCATTAAAAAAAAGTAGATTTCTAGCATCCCATAATATTTATATTTAATATATAAACTGACTTTTCAAATTCTTCATGCATTTTACTATTTTATTAAAAAAGAAAAAAAATTAGCATTCCATAATATCTATATTTAATATATAATAACTAATAATATATGATTTTAAAAAGAAGTTTTTAGTATAGATGTAAAATGGTATTTCAACTTTACACTTTGAAACTTCCCACTTTTATTATATGATGATAAAGATCATTTATTTTGATGAATGATTAAAAGAAAAACAAGTGAAAAAAGTTAAAGCAAGGTTTTAGCTGTTTTTCACTTCATGAGCAAACACCGATTTCTAGTTAACTATACTATTAATGAAAGTGAATAATTTTCTTAATGAGCAGGTTAATATATGTATCTAAACTCCACCATTCACGTAGGATGTATCTATTTTTGGCTTCATTTTTTAATAACTGCTGAGCTTGGGCCTTTTCTTAGAGGGAAAAAAAATAGGCAGAAAAATATAAAAATTAAAAAAATCTGCGTCTGCCGGGAGTCGAACCCGGGTCTATTGCTTGGAAGGCAATTATCCTAACCGTTGGACTACAAACGCTTCCATGTCTAAGTACGAATCATTAAATAATTTATAAGACTGATTAAGTTTGAACTCTTCTAAATAGAATTAGTAAGATTAATCTTTATATTTTTGCTAATGATAATTTCGTTCGTCCCATAAATTTCTTCCTTCATATAACCATTTGTTTGTTTTTACTGGATTCTCTTTGTTTCGTGAATAAATTATTTAAATCATCCTCATGTTTTTATTATTAAGGAATACGTTTTTCTCAGAAAAATAATATATATATATATCAACAAATAACAAACGTCGTGTGGTGATATATTTGTCTTTTTAATTAGAAAATATTAAACAACTCACATTTCAAATATTGTATTGATTTGTATTGGATTTATTTAGTAACAAACAATACACTCTAAATAATTTGTAAGCTAATTTATTTAAATAAATTTACTAGTATAAAATACAAATATAAAACATAAATCAAGAAAATAAACAAAATAATTAAAATGATTTGAGGGATATTTTTGTTTTTACATAGACTTATCTCATGGTATTAAATCTTATGTATTATTGATACCTCCAAATGGAAGATATTAGTAACACATCCTATAATACCAAGTAGTTATACATAGGTCCAAATTCCTACCAAACATAGTACTAAATAATACCATACATAATACATTGACTATTTCTTCTAATACTCACTACCAAACAACCCCTAAAGGATAATACTACAATCTCAGGATAATTAATCCCCCAACAAGTTATCCCGTGATTTTGTTCCAACCAAACATTGGATAAACTCATCCTAAAATTAATTTCAGAATTAGTTATCTCTTATCCAGTGGCGGAGCCACATACACTTGAGGGGTGTCGACCGACACCCCTTCGTCGAAAAATTACACTACATAGCCAAGTAAAAATATTTTTTGATGTGTATATATATCACATATTATTGACACTTGGCTTTTACACAATTTCACTTCTTTATATTTTGACACCTCTTAGTCAAAATTTTGGATTCGCCACTGTCTTATCCCTCGTACCAAACGATGGTTTATTTGAGTTAAAATATGTATATTAAAATCTTCATAATTTTGGTATGTTTGAGTTTCCTAAATTGGTTGGTGCTAATATACTAATATGTAAATAATAGTAAATCGTCTTTGTCGAATCGAATTGGTTCTCATACATAGGAAGTTAGTTCATTTAATTGAAACAGATGAACGTTTAAAAGATGGAACCTAATAAACAAACAAATACTATTTTCTATTTTTTTGGTAACAACTGTAAATCTTATTATCTGCAAGACTGTAACCATCAACATAACTACACAGTACTACTAGCTAACTGTAGTTTTATGAATCTTAGAATTAGGGAGAAGATGAAGAAGAATGAGAGTAAGAAGAAGTAATAGAGATCAGGAAGAAGATGAAGTAATCTTTAAAGAAGATGAATCTTGCTAGTGTTAAACACTCTATGCTTTCATTCTTATTATTTCTTCATTTTGTAGTCAATATGTACATGTATCTATTTATATACAATAGCTTGTAAGCTTGTAACAAACTAGTAAGGCATAACTAACTTATAATCTTTGCTTATCTTTCAAGTCACTCCTATTAACACTCCCCTCAAGCTTGGAAGTGAAAAGATGTTTTGAACTTCAAGCTTGGAACTGAGAACTTGATGTTGAACCTTGGTCAGTCTTTTGGTTAACATGTCAGCTGGTTGTTCATGTGTTGGAGTGTACTTGGTACAAATAATCTCTTGTACAATTTTTTCCCTTATGAAGTGGCAATCTACCTCAATGTATTTTGTTCTCTCATGATATACAGGATTAGCAGCTAGCAAGATTGCTACTTTACTGTCTGTACACACATCTATAGGTTTCTGCACCTTAATACCTAGCTAGATCATTCATCGGACCTATCATCCAAATAACTTCAGTTACAATTGTGGCTATACTTCTGTATTCAACTTCAGCTGAACTTCTAGAAAGAGTAGACTGTTTCTTAGATTTCCATGATACAACAGAGTTGCCAAGCTTGATAAAGTATCCTGTTACAGACTTCCTTGTAAGAGGACATGATTCCCAGTTTGCATCACAAAAAGTTGTGATATTGTTGTCTTGTACACTAGATAGAAGTATTCCTTGAGCAGGCTACCCTTTTATATACCTGACAATTCTCAGGACTGCTTCCATGTGAGTCTGTTTAGGCTTTTGTAGAAATTGACTCAAGCTCTGCACTCCAAATGAAATATCAGGCTTTGTCATAGTAAGGTAGAGAAACATTCCTATTAATCTTTGATAAGCACTTTGATCAGCTGGAGGATCTTCTTTTGAACTTTCTGAATTGAACTGATCATCATATTGCTTTGAAGTCAATTTATTGTTGTTGTCAATAGGAGTCACTGTTGGTTTTGAATTTCCCAGTCATGTTTCAGAGATAAGTTCTAAAGCATATTTCCTCTGATGCATTAGTATCCCTTTACTTGACCTTGCAAACTAATTCCTAGGAAATATCTTACCTCACCTAGGTCTTTCATCTTGAAGGTTTGACTCAATTTCTTTTTTGTTTCTTCAATGAGTTGACCACTGCTTCCTGTAATAAGCATGTCATCAACATATATAAGAACAAATACAGACCCTGCTGATGTTTGTTTGGTGAATAAATAATGATCATGTTCACTTTGTTTGAACTGGAACCTCAATAATGCCTCAGACAACTTTGCATTCCACTGTCTAGGAGCTTGTTTCAACCCATACAGGGATTTAGTGAGTCTACATACATTATTCTCCCCCTGGCTCAAATCCCTGAGNNGAGTCTACATACATTATTCTCCCCCTGGCTCAAATCCCTGAGGTAGTTCCATGTAGATTTCATCAAGTAAGTCACCTTGAAGGAATGCATTAAATACATCCATTTGATGTATTTGCCAATGTCTTTGTGCAGCTATAGCCAAAACAATCCTGATGTCTTCATCATAACAACAGGACTACATGTTTCTTGGTAAGCTATACCGACTATACCCTTTTGCCACCAACCTTGCTTTAAATCTTTCCACATCTCCATTAGCCTTGTATTTGACCTTGAATATTCATCTGCAGCCTATAAGTGTCTTACCTTCTGGTAAATCAACTACTTCCCAAATGTGATTCTCTTGTAATGCTTTAATCTCAACATTCATTGCTTCAATCCTCCTAGGATCAGATGATGTTTCTCTGTATGACTGTGGTTATGTTTCATTGGACATTTTTGCCTAATATGTTTGATAAGTAGGAGCAATATTGTTGTATGATACATACTTGTCAAGACTATATGGACCCTCATGGATATTTAGAGACACAAAATCTTTCATCCACAAAGGTGGCTTAGTCCCTTTGCCTGACTTTCTCACCCCAGTTTGTGGTACTGGTTCTGTCTGCCCTTTTTCATGTACCTCCACCTCACAATTCTCCTCTTGTTCTTGAGACACCATGTCCACATGTGTGTTTTGATATAAGTGTATTGGTGCTAGGTTATTGTTTGAACTATCTACCACACCATCACTCTCAAGATTTATGCCATTATAAGTAAATATAGGAACTGACGCAGTTGATTTCAATTTGAATGGGAAAACCTCTTCTTGAAACACTACATCCCTGTTAACAAAAAAGACATTGTTAGACAAATCATATAAAGCATAGCCTTTTTGAGTTTCAACATATCCCATAAGAACACAAGCAATAGACCTAGACTTTAACTTGTCACTCTCATGTACCTTCTTAGCAAAACATAGGCATCCAAATACTCTTAAATGATGTAAGGAAGGTTTTTTATTATAAAGTTTCTCAAAAGGAGACAAGTTTGCAATCACACTGCTAGGTAGTCTGTTGATTATATATACTGCAGTTTTCACACATAAGCCCCAAAACTCTAAAGGAACATTAGCTTGGAACCTTATAGCTCTTGTAATCTCTAGAATATTCTTGTGCTTTCTTTCAGCCACCCCATTTTGTTGGGGTGTATAAGCGCAAGAAGTTTGATATACTATGCCTAAACCTTTAAATAAGTCATTACAATTTGTATTCACAGATTCAGTACCATTGTCACTTCTAATAATTTTTACTTGTTTATCAAATTGAGTTCTTATATATGCTAAGAAAGACTTCAAAATGGTACATACATCATACTTCATTCTTAATAAGAAAATCCAAGTCATTCTAATGCGATCATCCACAACAATTAAGAAGTATTTAAATCCATCAAATGTAGGCTTTTTATAAGGATCCCATAAATCCATGTGTAACATATCAAAGTTGTTTAAGCTACTGGATGTACTAACAAGAAAAGACAATCTAGCTTGTTTAGCACAAGGACATACAACACATTTGCTTACAATCATTGTAATATCAGTTAAACTATGACTTAACAACTTTTTTAGAACAGAACTAGAAACATGACCAAGCCTCTGATGTAGTAACTAAGTATCTATTTTTTCAGTAGTTCTAGCTTTATGCTCAGTGCGTGTAGCTGCTAACACAATTTCTTCATTATTTATATTGTTGGACAGAATATACAATCATCCATCCTCTTTACCAATCATCTTCACCTTTCCACTGAAGTGTTCCTGAAATAGGCAAAAGTCAGGGAAAAATGAAGTTAAACAATTCAACTCTTTTGTTAACTTTGTAATAGACAAGAGATTGAACTTAAATTGAGGAATGTAAAATACTTCTGAAACTGTATTGTTTCCATCTAATGTACTTGACCCTAAATGAGTCACCACAACTTTATCACCATTGGGAAGGTGTACCTTCTTTGGAGTTGCAACCTTACAAATGGAATGTCTTTTAAAAATATTTAAGTCAGCCACCACATGATTAGTGGCTCATGTGTCTATGATCCAACCTGAACAATTGTTAGAAGCAGCTACTAGAGTAGAGTTCATACCTGTTGCATTTACACAATGTGGAACTTTTGATTTTTTCTCAAGCAACTTCAAAATTTGAGCATATTGTTCTCTAGTCAATGCACACAAGTCCAGTTTACTCTGAGTTCTGAATTCTTCATCACCTCTCATGTGTCCATCTCTTGCATCACTAGAGTTAGTACTGGTACTTGACTTCACACTATCATCAACCTCTCCAGTTACATTGTATGCAGAATTGTTACTTCCTTTCTTTTTGAACTTAAAGTCCAGTGGGTATCCAATAATCTTGTAACAATTTTCTCTAGTATGCCCTTTAATCTTGCAAAAATCACACATCAGATTATACCCTTTCTTGAACCTCTGTTGAGCCCCACTTGTTCTTGAGTACATGACAACATCAAATGAACTCTGCAAGTTGGTTGGTCCTGTACCTAATACTCCTGCATTAGCTACCACTGATCTCTGATTCTCATCACTCAGAATCATGGAATATGCCTGATTGACAGTAGGTACTGGTTTTGACATAAGAATTTGACTTCTTGCTTGCAAGTAAGAGTCATTTAGCCCCATCAAGAATTGAAACAATTTCAGAGTTTGAAGATGCACAACATACTCTTTCGAACCTGCACAAGCACACTCTGGTGCTGGAACTAAGGCCTCAAATTCTTCCCATAGTCCTTTGAGCTTAGAGTAGTAAGCAGACACAAAACTTGTGCCTTGACTTAAAGTTGCAATTTCCTTGTGCAGATTAAAGGTTCTTGACCCATCGATCTTGTTGAATCTTCAAACAGATCATCCCATACTACTCTAGCATTCGAAGCATACATTATGCCTCCTAACAAGCTTTTGACACATAATTCATGATCCAAGATAACACTATGGCATTGACTATTTTCCAATTATTTTCTAATCCTGGGAAATCCTATTTCTTACATAACCTATCAACCATCCCTAACTTGTTCCTCCCTAGCAATGCAATTTTCATTGACCTAAACCAAACTGACTAATTCTCAATTTCAATCAACTGAAACGATACTATTTGTACTCCACTTACATCAGATGCATGCAGAAACAGGAGATGATTGTGATCTATCACAATTGCAGCACCACTACTAGAACCAGTAGGTTGTGCTTGTGAATCTGCAGAATTTGGTGTCATTCTTGAACTGAATCTTCACGTAGTTGATCTGTAATCACTCATGTCGAATAGTCGCAGAATCATATGAATCAAGCAATGGATTACTTGCTTGAAAGCTCTGATACCATGTAGTTTTATGAATCTTAGAATTAGGGAGAAGAAGAAGAAGAAGAAGAAGAAGAAGAATGAGAGTAAGAAGAAGTAATAGAGATCAGGAAGAAGATGAAGTAATCTTTAAAGAAGATGAATCTTGCTAGTGTTAAACACCCTATGCTTTCATTCTTATTATTTCTTCATTTTGTATTCAATATGTACATGTATCTATTTATATACAATAGCTTGTAAGCTTGTAACAAACTGGTAAGGCATAACTAACTTAACTAACAGTTAGTTACTAATCCTAACTGACTTATAATCTTTGCTTATCTTTCAAGTCACTCCTATTAACACTAACAACTCAGTCTCAAACAAATACTAATTTTGTAACATATTGTCACACTCTTCAATATGGTATAATAGGACTGTGTTTGAGCTTCACTGTCACCGTAATAAAAAGAATCTTCACATGTTTGAGTCATAAAAAAGGCCACACATGAAGGGGCATGTTAAGAAAATACTTTAAGTGCTAAAAGTTTCATGAAGAACCTTATATTTATGTATGCCTCTAAAAATTACACACTTCTTCCAAAAAATTTCAAGAATCAAAGACCCTCTAGAATCAAATGTTACATTACAAGACAGAACAAGACGAGCAGAAGGAAATAAGTATAAAGATTCCCGTCTTTTTGTTACCTTAATTATTTGCACCTATAGTGAACAAGCTGTAGCTACACTTGACTTGCCTCATTAAGCAACAACTGTTCCAAGCATTCAACTTGACTTATATTTGGTTTCAATATTCACTTGTTCTGCAGCTTTCAAGTGAATAAAAATGGAGAGTACTGCTAGAGACATTTTAAAGGTTAGCATAGCGCCCGATTGAGTAGTACAATTGATGCGTTCTCGATGTCTTCTCAAGCAGAAGACGATGAAGAAGCATTGAAATTGGCTGCTATAAGGAGAGGTATATTAAGTGAACAAGGACAGTCTAGAGAAGTTGATATAACAGATCTTGGATTAGTAGAGAAGAGGAATCTCTTAGAGAGACTTGTCAAAATTGCTGAGGAAGACAATGAGAAGTTTTTGTTAAAGCTCAAACAACGCATTGACAGGTAAAATGGCCTACCTATGATGTCATTTTCGGCGTTTAGACTTAAGATTTTGTCATATCAAATGTTTAAATGTCCGTTCTCTTATGAACTGTCGTAGATACTGAAATAGAGTTCTTTTCCTGATTAATGGTCTAGTAGTAGTACCTACAATTAGATATTTGATATTTGATACTCTTACCTCAATGAATTCTTGGTTTTCGAAGATGACAGAGTTGGTCTTGATCTTCCAAGAATAGAAGTACGCTTCAATCAATTGAGTGTAGATGCAGAAACTAATGTTGGCAATAGAGGTGTACCTACAATATTCAACTTCACAGTTAGCATCTTAGAGGTAATTTAATCTGAACTTTTATCAAGCATAAATAGTATTGAAGATATATGCCATTACTTCATGCAAGGTGCTGATCATGCTGTTACTTTGCAAAGGGTTTCTTGAATTCTCTTCCAACTACAAAGAGGTCATTGCCAATTCTTCATGAGATCAGCGGAATTGTCAAGCCAGGAAGGTAGGAGACTATTCTGTTAAAAACACTTTCATACTTGGAACAATTTTGAATATCCTCTTCGTTCATAATCTTTCATTGTGATTATGCAGAATGACACTGCTTTTAGGTCCTCCAGGTTCTGTTAAAACAACATTGCTGTTAGCTTTGGCTGGCAAACTAGATAGAGATCATAAAGTAAGAAACATAAGTCACATACAGACTAGAAATTTAATTCAGGCAATCTTGAATTTCATGTCGATGACTTTATGCATTCTTGGCTCTTGCTGAGGCTTTCAAATGTCCAAGAGTGTGACATACAATGGTCATGGGATGGATGAGTTTGTACCACAAAGGGCATCTGCTTATATAAGTCAGAATGATCTTCATATAGGAGAATGAACAGTCAGGGAGACACTAGCCTTCTCTGCAAAATGTCAAGGAGTTGGACTCAGATATGGCCGGAGACATTTTCTCATCATATGAACTCTGATAATTAAGCAAGTTTCATCTCTAGAATTGGACTGCTGGACATTTTCTTAAAAACTATGTGGAAATGTTAGCTGAGCTGTCTGTGAGAGAGAAGGAAGCAAACATTAAGCCTGATCCTGATGTTGATATCTTTATGAAGGTAAAGACGTCTCAATAAATATTCAGTCTTACTCTTTGTCAATTTTGATGAGAAATGACTCGATTATTGGTTTTTTGCCCAACACACAGCTTCAATAGAAGGGCAGGATGCTAGTGTTGTAACAGACTATATTCTCAAGGTAAGATGTCATTTCGTGAATTACAAGTTCAATGAAGAAATGTTTCCTGCAATACAAAGTTTCATTCTGCAAATTTTGCAGATATTGGGACTTGACATCTGTGCTGATACCCTCGTTGGAGATGAAATGTTTCAAGGCATTTCAGATGGACAGTAAAAGTGAGTTACTGCAAGTTAGAGTAAAACCTGATGATCCAGAACCTAGCTATAGTAATTAATGGTTGAGGGAATAAATTATCGTACTTGAGGTTCTAAACAATTGATGATAACATATCGTACAGGGGAGATGACGGTTGGACCAGCTACAGCACTATTCACAGATGAGATTTCAACTGTCTTAGACAGTTCAACAACATTTCAGATAATGAATTCAATCAGGCAATCAATCCACCTTCTTCAAGGAACTGCTATGATCTTACTCTTGCAGCCTGCACGAGAAACTTATAACTTAGTCGGTGACATAGTTCTTCTATCAGATGGACAAATTGCTTACCAAGGTCCACATGAAAACATCTTAGGGTTCTTTGAGTACATGGGATTGAAATGCCCTGAAAGGAAAGGAGAAGCTGATTTCTTACTAGAAGTAAGCCTCATTCACAGCTGAGTTTGTTTAGTATTCCCAATCGCGGAACATTTCAGGTTTCTGATTAAGTCTTTTTGTGTTAATATCAGGTGACATCACGGAAGGATCAAGAGCAATACTGGGCTAATCGAGATGAACCTTATAAGTTTGTTACTTTGAGGGAATTTTCAGACAAGTTTCAGTCTTTTCACATTGGACAGAAGCTAGGGGATGAGCTTGGCGTTCCTTTTGACAAATCCAAGAGCCACCCTGCTGCTCTAACCACACAGAGTTATGGTGTTAGCAAGAAGGAATTACTGAAAACTTGCTCAGCTAGAGAATTCCTTCTTATGAAGAGGAATTCATTCATCTATATATTCAAGATAGTACAAGTGAGTAACATTCCAAAGAATTGAAAAAAAAATTACCCTTTTAAGCTGTTGAATACTAATCTTGAGGTAAACAAAATATTCTGTTCTACTTTCCAGCTTATCATAATGGATTTCATAACAATGACACTATTCCTACGAACGGAGCTGCACAAGAATACAGCAAGGGATGGGGGTGTTTACTTGGGTGCACTGTTTTTTTGCTGTAATGATGATTATGTTCAATGGATACTCAGAACTTGCCCTCAGTATTATGAAGCTTCCAGTCTCTACAAACAGCGCGATTTTCTCTTCTTTCTTGCATGGGCATATGCTCTACCTACATGGATTCTTAAGATACCAATCACACTTGTAGAAGTTTGCATTTGGGTGTGTATGACTCATTAAATTGTAGGATTTGATGCAGTTGGTGGGAGGTAAAATATCAGTCTTTTTCATTCCTATGCAACAGTGTTTTCAGTTCCCAATCTGATGGAGACTGATTCACAATTTGCAGGTTTTTCGAACAGATATTTCTTCTTATATGTGTTAATCAGATGGCCTCGGCACTATTTCGCTTATTAGCAGCTCTTGGAAGAAATCTAAGAGTTGCAAACACATTTGTATCATTTGCACTACTTACAGTTATGGTTATGGGTGGATTCGTTGTATCTAGAGGTAAAATTTCATGCAGTGTTGAGAAACTGCACAAAATGTCATTGCTGTCCATGAATTTCTCGGGAAGAGTTGGGTGCATGTAGGTAAGAGATTATGAATTTCTATTAAAACGAAAAAACTGTCAAGGCTGCATTATTGAAAGTTGACCTTTTCTTTGGTTTGTAGGTCCCTCCAAACTCCACAGATACCTTAGGTGAAACACTCTTAAACTTGTGTGGACTCTTTCCATCTGCAAGCTGGTATTGGTTAGGAGTAGGAGCTCTTCTTGGATATATATGTTTTGCTCTTCAATTTCCTTTTTTCAGTGGCCCTAACTTATCTCAACCATAAGGATTCAGAAACTCGTGTTATGCAACCTACTCTCTATACCATCTATAGAAGGAATACACATTGACTAAGTGGGAGAGCTATTTGTGCAGCTTTTGGGAAACCTCAGCCAATTCTATCTGAAGAAACTGTGACAGACAGGATAGCCAACACAAGGGGTGGGGCTACTGACTTATCAACAGGAGAAAGGTGATCTTTTGATATATATAGTTAACAAAAACGCAGAAGGAAATGAAGTTCTACGAAGTGCATCTTCCAGGTTTATGTCCTCAAGAGTAGAAAGCATCAGCGAGGCCGATGCAAACAGGAACAGCAAAAGAGGAATGATTCTTCCTTTTGAGCCCCTTATATAGCTTTTGATGATATCAGATATGAAGTAGATATGCCACAGTAAGTTGCAGTATTACTCATTAGAAAATTTACAGTGATATACATGTTTGAAACTACTTCACAAGCGAATGCTGCAGATGATAAAAGCTCTACTTGTTTTGATCTAATTTTCTATCCTGAACAAAATAAAAGTAATGATGTGACTCCAGACAATGAAAGCTCAGGGTATTACTAAGGATCAGCTTGAATTCTTGTAAGGCGTAAGTGGTGCTTTTTGACTTGGAGTTTTGACAGCTTTATGGGTGTTACTGGAGCTGGTAAGACCACCCTGATGGATGTCTTAGCCGGAAGTAAAACTGGTGGACACATAGAAGAAAGCATCACTATATCAGGGTACCCCAAGAAGCAAAAACATTTGCTCGAATAGCAGGACACTGTGAGCAAACTGTCATTCATTCACCACATGTGACAGTATATGAATCCCTGCAATATTCTGCTTGGCTTCAGTTGCCTCAGGAAGTTGACACTGCAACTAGAAGGGTAAATTTAAGAAATAAGAAAAATCACTCAGGTAATGCTTATAGAAACTAGCTCCTAAACTAGATATTGATGCTGCAGATGTATATTGAAGAGGTCATGGAGCTTGTAGAGTTAACCCCATAAAGAGAATTAGTCGTTGGAGTGAATGGTCTATCAACTGAATAGCAAAAGAGACTTACAATTGCAGTTGAGCTTGTTTCCAATCCTTCCAATATATACATGGATGAACCAACCTCAGGACTAGATGCTAGGGCAGCTGCAATAGTGATGAGGACAGTGAGAAATACAGTAGATACTGGTCGAACAGTGGTATGCAACCATTCATCAGCCAAGCATCGACATATTTGATGCTTTTGATGAGGTGAATACGTTTTCTTTGTTTAATTTAAATAATTTTATTTAGAGGCAAACAACCTAATTCTTCTACAACAAACTGCAGCTGCTACTTCTAAAATGGGGAGGTGAAGAAATATATGTCAGTCCAAATTAGCACGCCATTCTACTCAGCTTATTAAGTATTTCGAGGTGAGAAAAATATAGATAAGATAATTGGCATCATAATGCTGGCTAGGTACTAAAACAAATGGCTCTTTTCTCTTTTGCCTCAGGGAATTGATGGAGTACCTTAGATAAAAGAAGGTTATAATCTTGCAACATGGATGTTGGAGATCACTACTGCAGCACAAGAAGGGCACTTCTTGGAATTGACTCTGCAGAATTGTACAAGAACTCAGAGTTGTGCAAGTATGGAATTCTTTTTGAAACTTTAGTTGAAACTGAACAGAACTTGACATTGTTTAATCATGATTCTAAAGTAGACTCGTTTACCACATAATTCAGGAGAAACAAAGCATTAATTAAGGAACTAAGTGTGCTATCCCCAGGGTCAAAAGATTTGTACTTCCCTACAAAGTACTCTCTGTCTTTCTTCACACAATGCATAGCTTGCCTCTGGAAACAGCACTGATCAGTGATCATACTGGAGAAATCCTCCATACACGGCAGTCAGGCTTCTGTTTACGATCTTCGTTGCTCTGATGTTTGGAACAATATTCTGGGATCTTGGCTCCAAGAGGTAAAGAGGAAAAAAAATAAAAAGATACACTACAAGAACTGCTCCTGATTTTCAAGACATTTGTTTCTCATAGTTTCAGGTCTAATGTTTTGCTTGCACCAAATTTCAGGGGAAGGCAATGAGATCTTTTCAATGCCATAGGTTCTATGTATGCTGCTGTTATGTTTCTTAGTGTGGAAAATTCTTCAGCAGTTCAGCGAATCATCTCCATCGAGAGAACAGTTTTCTATAGGAAAAGAGCAGCTGGGAAGTATTCAGCTCTACCTTATGCTTTTGGGAAGGTACAGATTCATATTCCTCGATGGATTGGCACTGATTCCTTCAAAATCTTGGAAACCTTCTGATGCCTAAAGGATAAACTGTCATGTCCTGCAGTCGCGGAAGTGTCTTATATTAAGGGGTGTCATTTAGCCATACACCACTTGAAAATAATACAAAGTAAAAATCAATTTGTGATAGAGAGTAAAATACTTAGAACCATCGAAATCCCTGACATCCACACATTTGCAAGATGAACCTTTACATATATATGAGCACTTCTTGTTGAAAATTCTGTGTACTCCACTGATATCCTAGTACCATCACCTCTATTAACCATCATCATGGAATATTTTTGGTTATGCAGATTATGATTGAGCTCCCTTACCTATTCATCCAGACAATGATATATGGAGTCATAGTATATGCCATGATAGGATTTGAGTGGACAGTTACCAAGTTCTTTTGGCATCTGTTCTTCCTGTAATTCACCTTGCTATATTTTATGTTTTCTGGGAGGTAATCATATGACAGAAGTTCCCTTTTTTCTTTTCACCATTTTTTCCCTTCTCAATTTAAGAATGGAAAACTTTATTTCATATGCATTTATTTACTCTGTATACAAACACAAACATTTGCACTACTCTGGATATAGAACATGGAAACTGAAAGCACTACGGCCGCTAACAAACAAATACTTGCAAGGAAAAAAATATTTAGAAACTATATATATAAGAAAATGATAAATCAACCACTTAAAAGATGAACACATAACTTTCTTGCTCAATAAGACCAAAAGAAAGTTCAAATTCCTACATGGTCATTCTCAGTATAATCTGTAGTCTAATGAAACTCAGCTGTAGATTCCCATACACAAGAAGATATAATCATTCGAAGTGCGGCAATCATTCAGAATCCATATAGTGAATTTCAAAAGCTCCAGCATGAACATAGCACAAGCACAAGCACAAGCATACAAACTCGCACACAATGCGGATTCAGTTCTCAATTGAAATATATACATTATTCAAAAAACACAAAAAAAAACATCTCATAAGGTACTGCCAACTGGATGATAGACTTAAGTTCTTCAATTCACTACCGCAACATCCGATCGAAGACATATGAGTCCACTGGAGCATCTCCTGCAATCTGAAGTGATGAGACAGCCTGTGCTGCAAGAAGATCAGCAGAAATTCTTTGAACCTCCCAATTCCCTTCATCAAACCATTGATGGTGAACATTCCCTACCCAAGGTACAGAAGACACCATCCACGCGGTATTTTCCTGCTCATTCCACATGCATCCATCCCCGTTGGGACCAGACACCCACTGTGTTCCTTCAACTGAATATATTGAGAGGTCTTGATGAGGAAGCATTGCTCTTTCTCCACCCATAAAAAGGTCAAAATTTCTAGCAAGATCCCATTGGTTGACTTCTTTATCCTTCTTAAGCAAAAGCTCACATGAATCATCTGATTCTTCACCTACCAAGACATGCAGAGCAACTGCCTCAGCAATCGCAGCACCCTCTTCATCAAGCTTTTGCTGTTCTTCTTTCTTTTTCTGTTTCTTCTTTTCCAATTCTGAGCGAATGGCAGCTGAAGTAGCCAAGGCTTTCTCTAAGCGCCTCTTTTTTTTCTCAGCCTGTTTAATTCGATCCATCTCATCCTTTACTTGCTTCTTCTTCCCTTTTCTAACAGCAGGCGAAGCTTTAGCACATTCCATCTTATTGACAAATTTTGAGATCTACTGCCCCTAGACCTTCTCGAATTTCCTTTTGTTACAAGTTTCTTTAAGAGGTATACATTATCTCTACAACTGTTTATTTCTCTTTCCTTTTATATCCTGTTATTAATACTATAGCGAAAACTAATGATTCCAAATATGAAAAACTATTATGAAACCAGTATACTAAAATTATACCTACACCCACTCAGGTATGAAGGAATACCTCATTTTGCGCACAATACAATCCCAAACAGAAACAACAGGAGAATGAAGAAGAGAAGACTGGTAAGCATTCACAAGCCTGTCTCTCACCATTCTTCCCGGTTTCCCACAACCCTTGCATTTATCCATAACCCAGAAAATACCAAACTAATATCGTGACTGAAATTTGATAAAGTATCTGTTCCACTCTTTTTCAAACGACTCCCATGGCCTTCCCTCCTACAAGCGGACAAAAGAAACTTAGTATGTACATAAATTGTATTAGAATGACAATATTTTCACAACACAACTAATAAAGACTACACCACATCATATGTCTCACAAAAAGAACCACACAAATGGAATATCATCATGACTCATGAACCTCCATAAGCAAGATGCTTTACAACATTTTAATTTTTTTGATAATGCGAATGCAAAAGATGCTTTACAACAATTAACTTGCTTATCATGAGAACTCTTTGACTAGATATAACTAACATCTCCACCACCACAACAGATAGAAAGATAGGACATGAACAGATTAATAGCAACATTAACAAGTGATTATTTCTTGGGTGGAACAAATGCAGGTAATCAACCAAAGCCAGCCATTGATTATATTTCAAAATTGACGGCTGGGATTAACATTCCCCCCAAGATTTGTAGCTTAACAAAGCATTAAAGTCCTCATAAAAGCAAGGAATCTGGGTAAACAACACACAAAATATCCTGAATTCTCCAACTAATTCACTTTGATCATTTGCAGCGACTAATTCACTAAATCCTCCATAATTCCGCTGTTCAATGTTAAGAACACCAGGAAATTTTAAGAGCTCTGGTATCAGCTAACTATCTTGAAATTTCATTATGCATTATAATTTAACCCTTTCAATGAAAAAGAAAGGAAAACCCACTCATACTTTTAACTTAGTTGTTTCATAAAACAACAATTTATTCACTCGTTGTGGAGTAAGTGTAAAAGTTCAAACGAAAAGAGAAAAGATGCGCTGAAGCGCGGTTTGGAAAAAACCCAAACTTTCCTGTTTTCTTTATAAGAGAAAAGACCCAATTTGTTTTCATACAACAATAAGCTAGCAATCAGTAGCTGAATTAGTACACTTCTTTCCGAAAAAAGTTAGCAATATGTAGCTGAATTAATCAAAAATCTCTAATTGTTCCACAAATAATTAGATAGCACACATTTTCCTAAAAGAAAAACAAGGGGACTGGGACTCTGTAAGTAACTAGAGAAAAACCTAATTGTTTCATAAAAGCATAAGTTAGTATTCGCAGTTTGAACTAGCACACTGTTTTCCCAATCAAGAACACCATTAGAGTGCGGGGCAAGGAAGTAATTGAAGAAACCCCAATTTCACAAAATTGAAATCATCTTAAGCCGCTACTGGAAATCCAATTCAACATCAATAATCATATATAAACAACAAAAACAAGAAAAACCCCAATTCAATTTTAGTTCATATCCAAATTAAAAATGTAATTCTGATAATCCTACTCGACCCACATCCAAAGCCTCAATTTTTATCAAAATCAACCACGTTTACGCGCTAATATGATCAGATCGAACATACCCACGAGCCACACAGATCTTAATTCAACATAAATCATAGACTCTATAAAAAAAACAAAAAAAAACAGACCTGTCGGAGATAGCCACCAACCAAGAACTCTGCCAGCGCAGGTACAACAGAAATAAAGAGACGATGATATATATATGTATATAGATCTAATATAAGGGCACTCAAAATACAACAGAAACAAGGAAGAAAAAAAAAAGCTCTACAAGAAATGAAAGTGAAATTTCAGGAGAAGTGGTAGCATGAAATTGCTAAGAGAAGAAGGAAGGGTAAAATCGTAAATATAGATAACAAAGGTTGGACACGTGGAAGATAATGTATGGTTAATCTAGAATTTGTGACCTTTCTAGTGATGAATGGACACATGGAAGTACAGCTATTATGAACTGTATCACCAAATAGATGTGGTGCACCGAACAGAGCTTGCTCTCTCGATTTTGAATTTGAGTTTTGAATATAAAAAAAAAATAAAAAAAATTAGGGAGTGTTTCTCTTAAATTGGACCCGGTGTGCCTGAATCTATAATAAATAGCTTCGATGCAGATTTCAAACACCGAAAAACAAAAAAAAACTATGATTGAAACATATGAAATCTGAGTCGTTGGATTTTGCTGATTTTTCTTAAGTGGGACCTATACAAGAAAATTATTGTGTGTTTCATCTTATCGCAGTAATACTTGTAAGTAATTTGTGTTTGATTTGGATTTGGAAACATTGTACCTACACGTAAACACATTCTGGTAGTGTTTAAAGCAAAATAGACAAGTCAAACAGTGCAAGAGAAAAAAAAATCTTCCAACATAAATGTCACATTCTAGTTATAACGGTCAAGATGAACAATATGAAATTACAATTTTTCTATGCAAGTCTACAAAAGTTGTCATAGAAAAAAAATGACATTTGCTAACTAGTAAGATTAGATTTGCATCATTTTACCTTCCTAGAAACCAAGATCCAGATATTATTGTAGTTATTCCTTTTTTTCCTAACTTAAAGTGTTATCTCCTTTCGTGTCTATTCTATCCTTTGTCATTTTTCTCAACTCCTTCTCGAACTCAAAGTAGCTTCACTACCTTGATTCATCTCTATTTTTCCTCTTCATTATCACAAAATTAATAACTTCATTTTTCATCCATTCACATTCTCATGGCCATGGACGATTCTTAGAACTCACCCTTCATAGCAATTCAGTCAATCTTCAATAATTAATTAGTTAAATATTTTACAAAACATCTACCAACAAACTTTCATTCAAACACCACTAAGATAAAAAAAAACCACAATAACACAAAAAATAGATCATTATAATATATTATATATTAATCAATTATACATTATATATATATACTACATGCACTACGTACTTTTTTCGCTCCCATTATCATTGTATATAATGTGCATAATTTATTATATATTATATCCAATATATACTCATTAAGTATACAACAATGATATATTAAAGATATATAGTTTGAATACAATCATCTCTTCATTCACCACAAAACACCATCATCCAAAAAAGAAATTATAAACATTATGTTTACCTTTTACACCATTATGAAAAGCTCAAAGTACGTAGTGTCTATCAAAAAAAGTTATTATTTTTTAGAATTAGTTTGTCATGGATAGTTAATATATGAACACGTAGCCTTAGATGATTGGCATATTATTATGCTAATGAGTCGACTCCAAAAATAGTTAAATAATCCTTGTTTTTCCACTTTACCAATCTAAAACAAGTAATGTCATTGGGTGGAATGAGAAGGTTAAATGTGAAAACGGTCTTTGTTGGTGTAAAAAAGTTTTTTTTATTTTATTATACTTTTGGTAACAAGCTAGAGTCATGGAACTAAATAATAAATAAATATTGTATAGTATTTGTCATAGGTTGTGTTGTATTTGGCACTTGTTGGTTTGGTGATATAAAATAGATAATGGAAAAATGAGGAGGATACCATATCAAACATTATTCAAAGAGATACTTGGTCCATTTATTTTCCAACCTTTTTTTGTAACGCCAAATTCTTTTCTTCTTTCTTTTTTTTTCTTTTAAAAAAGTTATGCTTAATTGACGCCTAATTTCTTAATTGCTTGCCAAAAGTTTTAGTCAATTGTCATGCTTTGACATCGTGCGGATTACTGTTCAAGAAAGAGTGAAATAATATTAATGATAGGGTCATGACATACACATGGTATGTATGATGTTTCTTTTAGGACAAAAAGTAAATGCAAAAAACATTCTTGTCATCCGTAGATTCACACGATTTTCATTAAGGGAGTTTGAGAAATAAAAATATAGTATATGAAGTTTGAACTTGGAATCTCAAGGTGAATTGAACCTCCTAAATCACTAAGTCAATTTCTAGTCTCGGAGTATTCATAATCCACATATATATCTTATGCATAAAAAAAATATCTATATAATGTAATTTTTTATAGAAAAGATTCGAATGAATACTCTGACACAAATTCACCCCTAATTGTCACATGCAAAAGTTTTCGGAATACTTTGATTTTAAATGGAGATGGTGAGTGAGATGATGGAGAGAAATCTAGAATATTAATATATCTTAAGATTCCCCATTTCAAAATTTTAAGGCAATGGATAAAAAGGATACATAAGTGATGTTACACTTAAACCAATATCAAACATAAATTTTCCCACCGCCAATACATGATTTTGATGTAGATATTTATTTTCTAAAGCTTTTTGCACCAAAATGATACCTAATAATTTTAAAAAAAAAAAAAAAAAAGACATACCATCGTATGAAGGAATGACAAGTCTAGTGTGTCTTATCAACAAAAATTGCACCTATATACATAGTTGAGAAGATAAATAGAAATTCGGTGTAGTTAAGGTACGTGTACTGAGCAAACTCCAATAAGCTAGTTATCATCAAATCCCACACGCAAAGTACAAGTGACACCAAAATAGGGGTAACAATTGGGCGGGTTGAATCAAATTTGGACAGGTCATAATGGATTAAAATAACAATCGGGTCAAGACTTAACCTAACTCAAATTTGTTTGAGTCAAAATGAGTTAGGTAATGAATTACATTACGGGTCAAGACTCAACCCAACTCAATTTTTATAAAGCTTAGTTATTTTATTTGTTTTTTTAAACTATTTTAGTTCTCAATAAAATTATTATTTTTCTTTATTATTGCCTATATACAACATATCAATTGAAAAAAAAATAGTTTTAAAAAATATGTATTTTGACAAGATTTTTCATGAGCCAGTTCAGGTTACCTATCAATCTAATTTTTAATTGATTGAAATGAGCTGAATTGGAATGGATTGAGCTAACGAATGAGCGGATTAACAACCAAAACTTAATCTAATTGGGCTGGTTGGATTCAATTTTGCCACCCCTTCACCAAATGAAGCACGTTAAAAAATTGCAAGTTCCACCAACTTCTAATGAGTCAATAACACACGTCAAATTCAATTAAACAAAATTGAGCTTAATTTGACTCAATTAGTTACACTCTTTCTCCATCTCAATTTAGTTCCACCAACTTCTATTGAGTCAATAACACACGTCGAATTCAATTAAACAAAATTGAGCTTAATTTGACTCAATTAGTTACACTCTTTCTCTTTTCTCCATCTCAATTTTGTTATTCCAACGATCGAGTTCAATTAATTTAGATTCAACTTGATCATTCTTGATTTGACGCTAAAATTTAATAACATGACAAGTTCATTTCACGTTTTTTGAAATATCAATTCTTTGTTATGCCAACAAAAAAAAGCAGAGAACATCAAACATCCCTCTTTCTTTTTAGCCTTGGGACTTTGTAACAAAATAGAGGGGAAGAGAGAGAGACATTGCAGATGTGTAGCTTCTAATCTATCTATATAATACCAATATAATCTAAAAAAAATTCTTACTGAATAAGAGCCTACATAAATACAAATTCATTTCATCAACAGAGCTATATTTTTCTCTACTGTCAAATACATCAAAAATTCTCCTCCCTCATTGATAACAAGTGTAAAATGACTTCCTGTGTTTATGAACAATGAGATCAATCATTCATGATCCTTTTGAAAGTTTCGTCCTTCGATTCACTTCCTTTTCCAACTCTTCCGTCCCTCCTACTTCTTCCAGTTCCTGCATTAATCCACCGTTAGTATTTCCTCTTATGTTACTTTAGAAACAATGTTATTATGTGTAATTTTAATGTTCTTATTAACATGAAGGATAGAGTAAAGGCACCTTAGGTCCCAAGAACAAGCCATATGGGACACCATTGAACTTCTCTGAGTGATGAAGCTGCAAATTCAAATATCAAACGAATGCATTAGAAAACTGCCAGCCAATCTAATACTACTTGACAATCACGCTAAGTGTGATTAGATTACCGAATGAGCTGCAGCCACCTTCCTAAGATAAGGTACATTTGCTACAGGTCCAACCGGGAATCTCTTGTGAACCAAACCATCGTGAACGAACATGTATGCCATTCCAAATACTGTGATCCCTAGCCCCTGCATAACCGAAGATCATTTCATCAATTTAACACGTTAGACTTAAGAAAGTGTTTACACAAAACATAGACACACTAATCTTAATCGAGCAAGATCAACATGTTCAATTGAACTAATTGATTGCAACTAGAATCATTTACATTATATGAAAAACGATTCTGAGTTCATATGAACTGATTTTAAATTCTGAATTGTATCCAAATCATACTTGACATTAAAAAACAAATGAAGGAAAGTTAAATGAGAACATACAGCGCCGAAGCATAGCCCGGGAATGAGGCCTTTGTGGAAGAAACCATAGTTGAGGAGGGCTATTGCTGGAACAGCGTTTGTTATGGCGAAAACGTCGTTCAGCTCGAAAGGTCCTTCTCTTGGTTTGTGGTGTGACTGCAACAATTCAACGTAAACAAGCATCTTAATATAAAGTTGTTTACACCAAGAATTGAAATAAAGCATTTGATTTAACCTCCGTATTGTAGAATTATAAGTAGACCACAAACCTCGTGCATGTGCCATAGTGAAGCATGCCACAGTGCTTTATGTGCCCATCTTGCCCAAAACTCCATTCCAACCTGAAATTCCAAATTCAAACACCTTCAAAATCAGTCATCAAAGAACCAATTCTGCTATTTCTAGCACACAATGAAGATAGCAAAAGGAACTTACAGCAGCACCAACAGAGAGAGCAAATGTACCCAACATTTCGGTTAAAGGAACTTCTCCTCCCTACACCCAAACAAACAAAAAGAGCAAAACTCAATAAGAAGCAAGTTTCGAAAAGTAGAAGAGTAAACTGTTCAAGTACCTCCATTTGCCACGAAAATCTGTAATAAACAGCCATAACAGCCATAGAAGTAATCCCAAAACTAGACATTACAGCAGCCACAAGATAAGTAAACCTCTCCGATTTCTTCCTAGACAGTTTCTCCGCCAAGCGTGTAGCTGAGATCTGTTCCTCAATCTTCTTTTCAAAACCCTCTGCCTCATCCTCAAATTGAGGTTTCAGCTTCTCATCCTCGAGAACAAAGCAAACAGTGAAACTCGGTTTTCTTCTAGACCTCAGAATTGGGCCTAGATTAGGAGAGAAAGGAGAGATTGGAGAAACATGTGAGGTTGTTGAAGTGGGTTTTGGGCCAAGAAACGGAGTATGACGGAAATAAATTGTTCCTGAGGTAGAAGAGGCGGAAATTCTGGCGGGGGCAGCCATTGATTGTGGGGATGACCAATTTAGACTCTCTCTCAGAGTTGGTAGAGAGAAGAGTGGAGTGATGGCAGTTGAGGGGCAATTTAAGGAAATGTGTGAGGGAGAGTGGAGGTTTTTGAAAGAAAATGCAGGTAAATGTACTACAGCCACAAGTTCAGTTTGTGGAGAGACACAATTTTTGTGCAAATGCGATTAGTTTTTTTTTAAAAAAAAAAAAAAACATTTTAACCATTGAAAGAGAATCGGGTCGTTAAAGCGAACTACCAGTTTACCACTTCACTTTTTGGTGCTAACTTTCATAGAAAATTACACTATTGCCACTAACTATTTATTTTTTTCCAACAAAATTGTGGGTACGTGAAAGAGGAGTCTGAACCTAAATGATGGATTTTATATTTTATTTTATTTTTTAGAATTAAACTGACATTTTATTCATATTCAGAACTTTGGGCAAAGTACATTTGAGCTGAGGGATTGATCTATTTCCAACTTTCTGATTTCTTCCGGAAGGATAGGAATGTCTATCTTTAATATATTTTGATATTAGGTAAATGCACAACACAATACATTCATAGATTAGGACGAGAATCTATGATATCAGTCGAGTCAGTTCGATTCATTCTTATTTATAAGGTAAGAGAAAACTTGCTTCCGACATTTTCCTACTTGCGATGAAGGTAACGACTTCAAGCATCACTAGCCCATATAGTGTGACAGATAGTGTGTACAAAGCCTGAGAACTATTTCACCAACATATAATTGATCGGTAACTACTAGCGATTTCAACTTCTTGCAAGTGCATTACTACCTACCATCCGAACTGAGGACGAGTTTTGGGATTTATTCTTCTCTGTGGGATCACGTTTTTTTATCCCGATGATTGTAATACATGTGTTGCCCATGATATAAGGGGCATTAGGGGTGTACAAAATCGAATCAAATCGCAAATCGAGTCAAATCGAAAAAAACTGACTAATACTTTGGTTTGACTTGATTTGATATTGGAAAAAGAAACCGACTATACTTGGATTGGTTTGATTTTAATATTGAGCATTTTTTAGTCTAAGTGAAAGCATAGCTCAAGGTAGCTAATTTGTGTGCTACTTAATTAGCCTCTCTAAAGTATTATATATATATATATTTGATCTTGCTAACTTAAGTAAACATAATTTAAGTAGGCTGGCTACTTATAAGAATGACGGCATCAAAGATGGAGAAAACATTTGAATTTCCAGGTGGGACATTTTGGTAATTAAATTAGAAAAGGAAGGGGGAAATAAATAGAAAGTAGAAGATGGAAAGAGGACATGGAAAAAGACAGATGTCAGCAAAGCAGAAGAGAAATATGAGGTGGATGATCTCTTCCAGGATTGCGGACTAGGAGACAGCGAATCAACATCCAACCAAAAGCAACCCGTACTGATTTTCTCGATTTCCTAAGCATTTCAATTTTGATAATCCTTCATTATAAATTGTATTAAAATATTTTTATGATTTTAAACACTATCAGGTAACAAATTGAAATTTTAAAAAAATGAACGAAATTTTAAAAAATTTATTTAGAAGTTAATTACTTAGATACACATAAATTTTTATAATATTGCGAATTTTATCAAATTTTTGTACGTCTAGATACATATATCTCGTCATACACAAGATTAAAATTATCTGTAATTTATTATAGATATGATGTATTCAAGTGGATTTGAATGTATTTGAGATACATAATAAATCTTGCTTGTCTCATTCTCATCTCGTTTGTCATTCTCCTATGTATCTGATATCTCAAATACATGTGAATGTGAACCACACTAGATACATATATCTAGTGTGATTCGCATGTATTTGGGATACATGACTATCTCGCTCACCTCTTTTCCTATTTTAACATAGCTGGTAGCAAAAATACATATATCTTCCTCAATATATGATAGAAGATTCTTAATTAGTGATAATATACAACAACTATTTGAAAGTATATGTAAAATTAGCATATTGTCTAATAAGGTAGTTTTCCTTACTTAATAAGAGTTTTTTTGAATTGATTTATTGCAAGTGTTTTTAAGTCAAAACAGCTTTTAAACACTTTGAGTGTTTGGATAAATTAGAAAATACTTATAAGCACTTAGTTTTAAACTAAATGGTAAATACCGAAAATTATAATTTAGAATCTTACTCATAGCCTTTAGCTTATAAGTCAAAATCCAAATCGTTCTGGGCATCTAGACATGTGATTTCATATCGCGATATGAAATCATAAGATGAAATCAACGTTTGGACATGCGATTTCACGCTGATTTCATATCATAAGATAATTTCAAATCATGATTTGAGATTTTTCAACTATAAAAATTGACCAACGAGTTTATATCTTGTAAAAAAAAACACACACACACAATTAATTTATATATATCTACCAGTCATTTGTTTCATATGAAAATAAAATTTATAATTCATATTATTACCTTTAAACCGTTTATATCTCATATAACAATTATTTTCGCCAATATACTTCAAATCAATTTTTAATTTACCATTTATATTCACCAAACTCATTTTTTTAATCAAATTTATTAGTACTATTTCATTCAAATTAATGTTTAATTAAAAAAAAGATTTCCTCATTATATTGAGTGTACAAGACTAACCATTGTGCCACTAATTGTAAAAAAATATTTTTCTTAGCTACTAACAACTTGAATACTACAACTTATGTTCAATTTTTTTTTATTGAATTAAGTTTTGATCATCAATATTATATTTTTTCGAATAATTTTGTGACGGTATATTATGCAATTTTAATTTTTTTCCTTATTTGATAAAATTGTATAAAGAATTGAGACAATTTTAATAGTTTTATAATTTATGAGATTTTTATGTTTATGAGAAGATATACTATATAAAAAGTTCAAATCACATGTCCAATTTCATGCTATGATTTCATATCATGATTTCAAATTACGATTTCATATCGCATGGCCATATAGGCCCTAATTAGGCGTTTGGACTTGCGATTTCAGATCGTGAAATGAAATTGGTGTTTGGAAATGCTATTTCACGTTGATTTCATATTATGAGATGAACTCTTAAATTCTTCAAAAAGCATGATTTGAGAATTTCAAATCATGATTTGAAAATTTTCAAATATAAAAATTGACCCACAAGTTATTAACTAGTAGAAAAAAAAACCTCACATTTATATCTACTAACCATTTATTTCATATTAAAATAAAATTTATAATAATTCATATAATTATTTTTTAAATCATTTATATCTCATATACGATTACTATCACCAACATAAATTTATTATCACTCCAAATCAATTCCTACTTTATTATTTATATTTATCAAATTCGTTTTTCTTAAGTCAAATTTATCATTACTTCATTCAAATCAATGTTTAAAAATATAATTTTTCATCGCTATATTGAGGGGACAAGTTGACTAACCACTTTGGCATTAATTGATAAAAAAACAATTTTCTTAACTGATTAATAAATGTTCTATTTCATTTCTCTTATTAAATCAATGTTTGATCAATAAATGTTATATTTTATTAGAATAACTTTATAATAATTTATTTTTGATAATATTGTATAAAGAATTAAGATAATTTTAATAGTTATATAGCTTATAATATTTTATGTTTATGAGAAAACATACAACATAAAATATATAAATTTCATATCTAAATAAAACTTTAACTCATCTCACAATTTTATATTACATTTTAATTCATAATTTCATATAATAACCAATCAAATCCTAAGTAACATTCTTATATTTGGATGTGGACCTTAGTCATTAATTCCTCCTTAAAAAAAATAAAATAAAGTACACCAAAATTACACGTTTTTGGAATGAGACACGTCTCCCTATCGTTTAGGGCGGTCAGTTCACTACGCCATCCACCACTTTTTAGTACTACACAACTTATCATAAATAATATATATACATATTTTTAGTTTATAATTACGTGATTTATTTTTTTTAATTTTTATATTCTTAAAATAAATTAAAAAATGAGACAAACAAATTATAAAGTAATTTTTTAGCCTCAACATTCATCTCTAGTAAGGAGTGATGGATATAGAATGCCTTATATAAGTTATCTATATTTTTGTTTTACGTGTTCCTTGTTGAACCAAAAACTAGGTGATCTCTTGCGCTTTTTCTCTTTTCGTTAGCTTCCAAGCTTCATTTGTCTTTTTTTCCACAAGTTGGAGACATGTTTACGTGCACATTCGGCCACCATCTCTTTAATGGTTTTTGTATTCAAAAAAATACTTTAAATTTGTTATCTGTATTCAAGTAGTGGTTCTGTTTTCAAATTTATCTAACAGTACAAAGATTTTGGCGTCTCTATCAAAGATCCTCCTTCAGTTTCTGAGGAATTAATTACACTAGAATGCTCATATTAATTAGGATTTAGGAATGGATTCAACATCTTAAGTAAGACAGAAAGAAACAAAGGTAATGACATAATTGAGAGGGCTTAAATATATACTACTAATTAAAAAAGAGTTAACAGTCAAAAACACATCTAAATTATCTTATTTTGAGTTTTATATCATACATGAACTATCAAGTGTGTGAGTTACCAGCTACTTGAACTATCACCAACCTCAAGTCCTCAACGTATTAGTTTTCCCCTTTTTCTACTTGTAATACCACCCGAGATTTAAAAAAAAACAATTAATAGTTTAGGTGTATTTTGTAAGATGATTTGTGATTTTTTTATGAAAAACCTCACAATGGTCACACATTTGAGATTTCAGATATGAAACTAAAAAAAATAAGATATGTTTAAGACCTTTCACTAATTTAAAACGTATAACTAAGTATACTAGTCTACTCTATGGATCGGAGGTTCCTAGCTTATAATCAAGTGCGACTCAACTTTGGTTGAAGGCACTTGCATGTTAACACTACTCTTGATGGAGCTAAAGTCGATAAAGGGTCTATAACTTAGAAAAAATGTACTTCGTATATAGGTTAAAAATTACTCATTTTTTTTAATATATATTTGAAGAATTATTGACTTTACTAGTAACTTTGTTTTCATAATTCCTACATACAAATTGCATTCATATGAACATGTATATTAAACTTGAATTAATGAGATGTTCTTGATTTCAGAAACTTCTGGATAGCCCATATGACTTATGTGTTATGTCTAGCTCATGGGCCTTTTGAAGCTATGGGCTGCAAAAGCAGAACGGCCCACGAGACCGCTTACACTCCAATTCGAGAAGGGAAAACTAAGCAAATATTCATAAAAATAAAATAATTACAACTATATATCATTTATACTCATACACTACTAAATAATTATACTATGTATTCCCAACTAATTTTGCTTAACTGATACTATATCAGTATCACATACAACATTGGTATCATTAAAACTGGTAATTTCGCTTAATTGATATTAAATCAATACATATATAATGTATTGGTATCATTGAGATTTCTTGTTCAGAAATTAATCATACGTCAATGAAACTATATTTATAATCTTTTAGTTTTATCGACTTATTAGTAGTTTCTTAACAAGAAACCTTAATGATACCATATATATATATATACTCTTATAGTCTCATTGACTAATGAATAATTTCTAAACAAGAAAATTTAATGATACCACAACTATATACATATACTCTTATAGTATCATTACCTAATGTGTAAGATCCCGTACTTTTTCTCTATTCTTGCATAATATATGTGGTGTAGTATGGCATGGTTATATGAGGTGTATATGATTTTGTATCGTACTTGGAGATTAAGATTGCAAATAGGTGGCAATGTCAAAGAACTAAAGTAATGTTTTAGGTCAAAGGGACCCCTCAAACAAAGTTCATGATTAAAGAAATGGCTAGGATAGAATTTCGCCCGTTTGAAAGGTTTAAATTGTCCCACACCTTGTGGATAAGCCTATGAGTGTAAAACATGCTAAGAATAGTGTGTTATGAGGTAATATAATGGTACGAGGGTCATATGTTAAGTTTTGAAGTCAAGAAAATTAGCAAAACTAAGGTTGGCAAAAGTTATTGAAGTTTCTCTAATAATATTTTCTTAACTTTGGTATGTCTTGGATGTTTTCTCCCAATATATAAGGAGTTAGAAGGTCTATCACCCATTAAATCGAAGGCTTACGAGTCTAGTTTGCAACGCACAAAACCCCGTAATCAACCGACATTGGAGGAAAAAGTTATAAGGGTTTAACTACGGACTATCGGGGCAGAATCTGGGTCGGGTAAAAAATGTGGTATGTCGGCTTACTCAACGTTTTAAGCCCTAAAAACATTTTTTTTCACTTCCAAACCAGAAAGAAAGCTTAAGAGAGGTTCCTATGGAGTTTTTGCATGATGAAGGTTAGTTTTTGGTGATTTCTACCATTAAAGGTTAACCCCGTGCCTAGAAATGTGATCTCTACACGTAGCAATCGTTTTCCCCTTCTATTAGCTGCGTTTGGAGCTAGTTTTTGAAGATATAAATTTGTAGTTATTGGTGTTTCTTCAAGGTTTACACTTGGTTAACTAAGGTAATCATCTTGGGTCTCTTTTATGATTGTTTTTATGAAGTTTTACGGATGTTTCGTCAAGTTGAGGCCTTTTGGCAAATCTGTCGATTTAAGATCAATTATGAATTATTTATAGGTATGTACCAGTTGTGTATATATAATGTTTGCGAAGCTTAGGATGTAAGGAACAACTTTTGTGAAGAAGCTACGACCATTCGAGTATTAATTGGAAATGTATGTTAAGGCTAAGCTATGTCCCTCATTTTAGCACCACTCCTCGGAAATTCCTAAAACGCCGAATGTGATATTNATATAATGTTTGCGAAGCTTAGGATGTAAGGAACAACTTTTGTGAAGAAGCTACAACCATTCGAGTATTAATTGGAAATGTATGTTAAGGCTAAGCTACGTCCCTCATTTTAGCACCACTCCTCGGAAATTCCTAAAACGCCGAATGTGATATTCCGCTATTCTCTTGCTAGAAAGACCTTCAGTGAAAGGCATTGGGATCTCGGTGAACAAGAATTGGGGATCGGATGCTGGTGAAATTCTCGCCAATGGCTGAGATGTTCAGTCGACTCCCTCCCCCTTTGTGGGGGTCCCGACCCCTACGAGTGAGCAGAAAAGGGAGGAGGAAAGAGGCCCTGGTGAACCGTCATAATTAGTGAACAAGTGTAAGCTTCGATTTTTATAATTCTGTTATTTTGATATTCCACTCGTTCGGATAAATAGAGTATTCAACATCTACATGTCATTTTATTGGTTTCTTGATTATATGTCTGCATGTATGAATTCTTATTCTTTTTTTGGGTGATGTGACTTAAAATATCACGGGAGACCCTTATCACTTGTAACCAGCTCTCTTTCCCCACTAAAGTTATTATGAAAAATCTTTAAAGTAAGTCACGATCTTCAAAACTCTCTAATATAACTTAAATGTTAACTATTAAAACACTTGGTTTTTGAAATACTTCTTTTATAAATTATCTAGGAACCAAGTTAGGAAGTAAGTAAATCACCTTAAACTTGTTATGAATAGTTGCAAGGTTAGGTTATCTTTCTAAAATTCGAGTTAACTTTTCAAGCTTATTTGGAAGAACATATGAGGCTCCACGAGATTGTTATATAATATACGAAGGTTATTATAGGGTTATGAGAACAAGACTACAAACAAGCCAAGATTGGCAGCATGACAACAATAACATATAGGTGTTATAAATCCATGGCATGACTATTAAAACACTTGATTTTTGAAATACGTCTTTTATAAATTATCTAGGAACCAAGTTAGGAACTAAGTAAATCACCTTAAACTTGTTATGAATAGCTGCAAGGTTAGGTTATCTTTCTAAAATTTGAGTAAACTTTTCAAGCTTATTTGGAAGAACATATGAGGTTCCACGAGATTGTTATATAATATACGAAGGTTATTATAAGGTTATGAGAACAAGACTATAAACATGCCAAGATTGGCAGCATGACAACATTAACATATAGGTGTTACAAATCCATGACATGACATGCTATGCATTCTACTCCTGAGCTATAATCGGGAGGTATGAGGCCTATTGCCTATATTTATACGTATGAGACACAGATGGCCACAAGTTGGCGAATATGATGTCGGTTCTCTACCGAAAGGCACCACCATTGCTAGTATTTGGTTGGGTATGTCATGCATTTACATTAATATATATATATATATATATATATATATATATGTGTGTGTGTGTGTGTGTGTGTGTATGTGTGTGTGTGTGTGTGTATGTATTCACAACATACGATTATACGAGCATACCATGCATATTTAAATAGTAGAGGGCCAAATGTGAGACATTGAGATTATTTGAGTTTCAGTTTCAGTTTCAGGTGGTATCTCTATTACCCTTTTACAGTAAATATTTATGATTCTACTTTTCGCTTTACATACCAGTACATTTTTATTCGTACTGACGTCCATTTGCATGGGGAGGCTGCTTTTTCTTTCGTGCGAGCAGGTACATGCAGGGACTCTAATTGACCCACCCGCTAGGATTCATGTTCAACTGTGAGTTGGAAAGCTCCATCTTGTCCTGGGGCTATCAGATGATGTTTACTTTTGTTGTACAATTTGGGTATATTTGAGGCTTTGTCCCGACAATGCTTATGTCACTCATAGAGGCTATTGTGGACACAATATTCTGGGTTTTCTTTTTGTCTGTTTCAACCTCCAGCCAATAATCTTGGCATGTATATATGTGTCTGTAAGTAGGTATGTCTTCGGTTGTGGCCTCGTCGGCTAGATAGTACATCTTTATTTTTTTCAGCTTGTCTACTATTGTTTGTATGATTTATCCTTATTCAGGTGACCTTCAGGATCCAAGCTTCACTTTTTAGAGGTTGTGATGTCCAATCTTTTTGTCTCACAATTTGGTTTAGCTAGTATGTTTTAGTGGGTAACTCAATCTTATAGGGTATCGAGTGCCAATTACTCCCCCTATTTCGGGGTGTGACATAATGAGTAGACATTAGTGATACCACAACAATATACATATATTCTTATATTATCACTGACTAATGAGTAATTCATGAATAAGAAACTTTAATGATATCAGTATAGTAATATATATATATATATATATATATATATATATATATATAGAAAATTATTAATCTTAATCTTGAATTACTTTAGATTGAAGTATGAACAAATATTTATTTTGAGTTTTATGACCCATTATGTAGTTTTTTCATTCGAGAACCCAAGGTGTTTGAGCAAATAAGTTACTCCCTGCATCCTATTATCCCATATTAGATGGACATTTTTAATTTTATACGATTATTAAGAAATCATTAATAAATTGATCAATTTTACTATTATGTCCTTTATTCATACTCCCTCTGTTTAAAAAATATGACCTAGTTTGACTTGGAACGGAGTTTAAGAAAAAAAAAATTTTAATCTTGTGGTTCTAAATTAAAGTTATGTCAAATGTACCAAAATGCCCTTTAATCTTGTGATCTTAAACATGTCACGTGAAAAGTTGAAGTTAAAGTGTTGCCAAAGGAGGAAATGAGTCATTATTTTTGAAACTGATTAAAAAGGAAACCAAGTGTTTCTTTTTGAAACGGCGGGAGTATTCATTTGCCTCTTGAAAAAGAAAATTTTGGATCTTTAAAATTTATTCAAACTTCCAAGGTCATAGTAATTGTAATGGTAAAAATGGAAAAAAAAAATTAATTCTATACTGATTTAATAAGTGATCAACTAATATGAGACAAATTTTTTTAGTAAAATGCTTGTCTAATATTGAACGGAGATAGCATTTAATTTCGTATTAAGTATTATTCTCGATTTTGATAACGGTTCATAAATGGTCTTTAGTAAGTTTTATTTATTTTTTTTAAATCCAGATTATAGGTTGAAGGTGAGAAATCATAAAGCGACATGATTACTGTGACATCCGTTACAAATCAGTAGGATTTCATACTATATTCATAATTAAACTTGCTTATTAAGTTTGATGATAACTTACAAACCGTTGGACCTATTCAAGTTTGATGATAGTAAAAAAAAATGTTATTAACCTTTATATGCTTAATTATTACTTTTATTTTTTCTGTAAAAATAACATTTAATTTTATTTTTATAAGTAAGTTCTTAAACTAGTAGTTTTTAATATCATGATATATATGAATAAAATAAAATAAAGACAAAAGTTATATTTTAATAATATAGAGGGCATAAAAGTTTTATTTATTGGTTAAATGTTTTCAGTAGAAGTATCAGGAATAGGCGAAGAACATTCCAGGTGTCTTAACTGGACTAAAAAGACCATTTTGCCCATACTATTTTTCACACACGAAAATCCGGTTCAGTCGTTCCCATATTAAAACGTAGAAGACTCCAGAAGCAAATATTGCATTCCTACTTCATCGCTAATAGAAGGACCTAGAATCTCATGCATTCATATATAAACCGACAGCTCTCATGCTTTAGCTCATCAAAAATCGTAACTCACAAGTCTTTCTTTCTGAATTTACGATCAACATCTTATTCATTTTCACTCGATCGGCGTTTCTTTTTGGTTTTGTTGAGCTTTGAGCATCAATGGCGGATGTGCAGATGGCTGAGGCAGAGACATTTGCTTTTCAGGCTGAGATTAACCAGTTGTTGAGTTTGATCATCAATACATTCTACAGTAACAAAGAGATTTTCCTTCGTGAACTCATTAGCAATTCTTCTGATGCATTGGATAAGATCCGGTTCGAGAGCTTGACGGATAAGAGCAAGCTCGATGCTCAGCCTGAACTCTTCATTCGCCTTGTTCCTAACAAGGTGAATAAAACTCTTTCCATCATTGATAGTGGTATCGGCATGACTAAAGCAGGTAATGTCATTTGCTTTCTCACAATTTTATACATCGGTTTACTATATTCCATTCCAGAGGTTTATCTGCTTGATTTTCGCTGTTACTGCATTTTTCTTTATGGAGCTTTACCTGAAAAATCTGTAATGCATGATACAGGAGCGGATATAGCAAATATTAGGTACAGGTTCAATTGAATTTATTAATTTCGAGGTAAAGCATAAATATATGTCTAAAATTACAATAATAAATAGTAGACAGGGACTCATGACTCTAAATCTTAAATCCACCTCTACATGAATAAGCATGTAATGTACTTGTGTTTATCTTTGTTGGCGTTGGAGATTAATGTGTTTTCCTTCATTTGGATTTAAATTTATAAATATGACTGTAAATTTTATACTATCTGTGTGTTTGAGTAGTTAACCAAATTAGGATTAGGTTCGTCTCTGATAGTTGAAGAATTCCTAGGCCCATGTAGTTCATGTTGTGTATGAATTGATTCTATGGTTGAATTTTAGTAGGGTGGTTGTGTTTATATGCTGTAGAGATTCTACAGATTTAGGCCAGAATGGTACTAATACCTCTGTTTTCTCTGTGGTTGCACAGATCTGGTTAACAATCTGGGTACAATTGCGAGGTCCGGCACAAAGGAGTTCATGGAAGCTCTACAGGCTGGGGCTGATGTGAGCATGATTGGACAATTTGGTGTGGGTTTCTACTCTGCGTATCTTGTAGCAGAGAAGGTTATTGTAACCACCAAGCACAACGATGATGAGCAGTATATCTGGGAATCACAAGCTGGTGGTTCATTCACTGTTACAAGGGATGTTGATGGGGAGCAATTGGGCAGAGGAACTAAAATCACTCTCTTCCTCAAGGAAGACCAGGTAATTTCATATTTCTAACTAAAATATATGTCTGTTTTATTTGTGCACAGAAACAATAAATCATAACTTGCTTTCGGTAGTTGTACCAAATCGACTAGTAACTTCCATTTAAACTTTAATTAAGATGTGTTCTTGAAGACTGTTGTTTGTTCTTTTTAATGGTCCTTCGTAGCTCAATTAATTTGGTTTGGTTCATACACGTGCATGTAAGTTTTCTTAGGCGTCAATCAGTTGTAGAATATTATTTGTAATTAACTTGCATTGATACTTGCAGTTGGAGTACTTGGAGGAAAGGAGAATCAAAGACCTTGTGAAGAAGCATTCTGAATTCATTAGCTACCCAATTTACCTGTGGACTGAGAAGACAACTGAGAAGGAAATCAGCGATGATGAAGATGATGAACCCAAGAAAGAACAAGAGGGTGATATTGAGGAAGTGGATGAGGATAAAGAGAAGGAGAAAGGTAAGAAGAAGAAAATCAAGGAGGTTTCTCATGAGTGGCAGCTCATTAACAAGCAGAAACCAATCTGGTTACGCAAACCAGAAGAAATCACAAAGGAGGAATATGCCGCTTTCTACAAGAGCCTGACCAATGATTGGGAGGAACACCTTGCAGTCAAGCACTTCTCTGTTGAGGGGCAACTTGAATTCAAGGCAATCCTCTTTGTACCTAAGAGGGCTCCATTTGATCTATTTGACACCCGCAAGAAGATGAACAACATCAAACTTTATGTCAGGAGGGTGTTCATCATGGACAACTGTGAGGAACTTATCCCCGAGTACCTTGGATTCGTGAAGGGTGTTGTTGACTCTGATGATTTGCCCCTCAATATCTCCCGTGAGATGCTGCAGCAGAACAAGATTCTCAAGGTCATTAGGAAGAACCTCGTGAAGAAATGCATTGAGATGTTCAATGAGATTGCAGAGAACAAGGAGGACTACAACAAATTCTATGAGGCTTTCTCAAAGAACTTGAAGTTGGGCATTCATGAAGATAGCCAGAACAGAGCTAAGTTGGCTGACCTCCTTCGATACCAGTCAACCAAGAGTGGTGATGAGCTGACAAGTTTGAAAGATTATGTAACCAGGATGAAGGAGGGTCAGAAAGACATCTACTACATCACTGGAGAGAGCAAAAAGGCAGTCGAAAACTCACCATTCTTGGAACGCCTAAAGAAGAAAGGATATGAAGTACTCTTCATGGTTGATGCCATTGATGAATATGCAATTGGGCAACTGAAGGAATATGATGGTAAGAAACTAGTTTCTGTTACGAAGGAGGGCCTGAAGCTTGATGATGAGAGTGAAGAAGAAAAGAAGAAAAAGGAAGAAAAAAAGCAGTCTTTTGAGAGCCTTTGCAAGGTCATCAAGGACATCCTTGGAGACAGAGTTGAGAAGGTTGTAGTCTCTGATAGGATTGTTGATTCTCCATGTTGCTTAGTGACAGGCGAGTATGGTTGGACAGCTAACATGGAAAGAATCATGAAAGCTCAAGCTTTGAAGGACAACAGTATGAGCTCTTACATGTCTAGCAAGAAGACAATGGAAATCAACCCTGATAATGGCATTATGGAGGAGTTGAGGAAGAGAGCTGAAGTTGACAAGAATGACAAGTCAGTGAAAGATCTTGTGTTGCTGCTGTTTGAGACAGCTCTGCTGACATCTGGTTTTAGTCTTGATGACCCAAATACTTTTGCTTCAAGAATTCACAGAATGCTGAAGTTGGGTTTGAGCATTGACGAAGAAGAGGAAGCTGGTGAGGATGTTGATGATATGCCTCCTCTAGAGGAAATGGGTGAGGAAAGCAAGATGGAGGAAGTGGACTAAGCACTTGGTGTCATCTCAATGCCGTTCATATCGAGACTCTAGATACCCTAAATAGTTGTTTTTCTTTGTCTTTCTGTTGAATACTGTGTTTTGTCGAGTTAGTAGTGTCATGTTGTGTAAGCAAAACCCATATAATAGTTTCATTTTAGGATCGTACAAATTAATGGAATGTCAATCTGTTTTGTGATATGTTAATCCCTTCGTTGGATGATTGTTTAATCCTCCACCTTATCATTCTCTTTCTCTTATGGTGTTAACCTGTCGTTCTAGCTTAATCCAACTGTAAAGTGTCTTCATAGGTTAAACAACATTTACCTTTTTACAGAAACCTACTCGTCTGATCCTAGCACTGCGCATGTGGAGGGAGGGAGAACTATAAGATTATCATAAAACTGCAATGAAAGCAAAGCGCCTATTCACACATGTAATCATTCTTTGTTACGATCAAGATCTACAATCAAATAGGGGCAGGAATCAGGTGAACGATGCTTAAGAGAGCAAATGAGATCTCCCTCACTGAATTTTGTTGATCTCTCGCTGGACTCTGATTCAGAAAATGTGAAGAGTGCAAATTTTACTTAAATAATGCTAACCAATTTGCCGAAACTGTAGCTGTGGGATTTCAAAATACATCAGCAGGGGTATTTGAATTCTTTGTCACTCTATTCGGAATAGCGAATATATATATATATATCAAAGAAAGATCTAATTGCTATTTGATACAGTGAATTAAGTGGAAGCATGCGATTTGAAACCTCCATAAATAAAAGCCTACATAGATTTCCAATGCACAGAAACAATGGATTGATAAAACAAGTACTTCACTAGTAGTGGTAGATACATGTTGCTGCTGCTGTAGCGGTAGATACATTATTCGCAGGCAACAGAAGCAAACACAAGTGTGAAAATCCACCAGTTTAGCAGTCCAAACACCAGTGAAAATCAAGGATCGTCATTTGTTTTACATTTGCCATGAAGAATTTGTATTGCAGAGGCTGGAGTCTGTCAAAACTTGAATTTACATAAACCCAGCTTTATATATTTAAGTTCCTGCATCACAACTATCATCTCTGTTTATATCTTACAGTATGTACACAAATATGAACTCCACAAGCAAAAGAACTCTGAATCTGACATAGCAGCTGCTATCAAACAAACCACAGGCTTTTGGTATTATTACATGTGCGTCCTTCAATCGCCGTTTGTTCCTGACCAGTTCCGATATGGCTTTCATCGGGACAATAATACTCTCCAGCAAAGAATAATGGGAACGGTATGCAAAAACCATTGTATGCAGTACCCGAACTGAACATCACTTTGAAGTTGGTGGTCATTGATTTTATTTGCACTGCTTCTCCATTTCTATATCATACGATGAAAGCAGCTGCCTCTGCATCAATAATCAACTATCAATTTGAGATGAAGACTAGCAAATAATTGTTCCTCTGAAAGATAAGAGAAGAGGGGGGAAATGCACAAGACAAGTAACAATACACATGTAGGGGGGATGACTTTTATATGCAAAATACTTTTCCCATATGAAACTGATACATCTAATACAGCATCCTAGCACTTCCCTGAACCCGAACACAAATTTCTTATAAATCAAGCAAATATTTTTTTTAAAAAAAGCCACTCTGGGCTGGAACGATACAAGAAAAGCTTATACAGTGGTAATTGGAATATTGACAGAAAAGTCACCAGGAGGTTCATGCTTCTGGAACAAGTCATCATAAGGAAGTGCAAGTCCCAAGACAAGTGTGAGTATGTTGTATAGTAACGAGACGCGGTGCTGTAGGTACGAGAAAATGACCAAAATGGTCCTTAATGTATGGAAGTTGAATAGATATTTGTGTAACTATAAATCATTAAATTACAGGTAAAATGAAAAGTTTAAAGTTAAACTGTTACTAGATATAAAAAAAAAGGTGTCGTTCTTTTTTGGGCTAGCTAAAAAGGAAGAATAGTGCATAAATTGGGACAGAGGACGTACCACTTAACGTATGCAAAAACTGAAAACCTTTATTCTTAATCATAAAACTGCCGACTCCTTTACAAAATTCGGTTAAACTTAACTGTGAAAATCACGCTTCACAATGACCAGAAATGGCTGAAACAGTTAAATCTAAAGAGGGCGCATTAACATAAGAAATTATTGATCAGTCATCAGAGGTGTGGTGCTGTCAAAACAATCACCAGAAAAAAGCTGAAACAGAAAAATCAAATCTACTGGAACAGAGAAAGAATGAAAGTTTTTGACCGAGTGGGTTACATATACAGCATAAAGCAGCTTGTCAGTAAACAGAAACGACGCAAATCTCCACCGAGATCATAGAGGTCTTCTACCAGTGAGAAGGGAGAGAATCCGAGAATGTGAGACCAGTATCTTCACGCCTAGAAATTCTTAAAGATGATTTATGCAATACATGTATACTTCACTTTGACATGGAACAATATAGTTATCCTAAGATTCTAATATTCCAACATTCTACCAATTCCCTCTCCCCAATCTCAAAAACCAACCTCCGCTCTCCAGCCTCCCCAACTATCTAACCTCCACATTCATGCTCTTTGCCCTCCTGGGTCAGCACCAAGAGGTAAAAGCAGAACTGCAGTCCTCTGCCTTACCACTCGGCTGTGTCGTCAAAATGCTACAAATACAAAATACATGAAAACAATAGCTGCAGATTTCACTAATTTCAGACCAACCACGCCAAATGGCAAAAGAACCAGCAGAAGCTATCCAACCAAAAGCTTAGGTAAACATTTAAAAGCCATCAGAAATCAGAATGCGAAAAACATATTGTACTTACATGATGCTCAAAATCAGGGCTTGTAAGGTTGATAGAGAGGTTTCTCATCAGCAATAACACCTGCACAAGAATAGAGCAGAAAATTTATCTAAATCTTGAATTAAATGCTTGAGGCACCAACTCCAATGAGGAGCATACGACTAATCTCTTTTAGATGGTAAACATGATGTAAGGTAACTGAAAACATATACCTACATGTGTACGATGAATTTAAGGGCAAAGACCTGGGTGGGGTATGGGAAGGGATCAGCGTATTGTGGAATTAGTTATCGGATGCATTCTATAGTTGAAGACATCCTTTATTGCCATATGCAATGGTGCAAATTCCAATTACCAGATTCAAGTGTTGCTAAATTTCCATTCTTCCTTCAAAGTGTAGCATCCAGATTGAATGCCCACAGGTCACATACATGTTAACAACACACTATAGCAAGTATTCACTAAGCAAATGAAAATTGAACATTATATTTTATGACAATCATAAATTCACTACTCCTACCTTTTGCAGGGAAAGAGTTGGCACTGGCAGGGATACAAAGGAGTAAAGTCAGCCCCTATATCCTTCCCCCCGTTATCTATCTTAAGAGAGGAATTACTCATAGCAATTTGAAGAAATTTTCAACCCATCCCTTCCCTTCCTAAGTCAATGCCAGGAAGAAGACATTAAAATTTGATGAGAAAGCGTTTGTTGACTAGAGGATAAGAACAAATTCTCCGTGTATGCAGTGGCATAGAAATAGGAAGCATTAGTCCTTAAGAAAATACAATAATTAAAGATCAGGAGACACCTTCTTTACAGAAGCTTTATCTTTGAAAGTACTCCTGAAGACAAAGTTCAAGTTGTATAGGCAAACAAGACGAGAAAGAGGATTAAGCCACAGGATAATGAAACAGCACAGAATAGAGTGTATACCGTCTCGACATCAATCCGGTCCATTTTTTTCAATTTCTGCAAGTGTCCAGTTACAGCAGGGTCAAATACACTGCCGATGAAATTGTATACTTGAGCAAAGTCTGGCAAAACTGCAGATACAAAAAGAATTTACAGCAGCATTAGCGTAGTAAATATCAAACTAAAGCACCAGCTCTATTTAAAATAACACATCTAAATTAGAAGAGAATTTTGATTCTATATTACGGAAATAAAACTTTAATTCTGCAGAATGACGGCAATACTATCAGTGAATAGAGCGAAGGATAACATGGCATAGAGTAAACCAGATCTAGCTAGCATCAAATCAGGCTATACCACGAAGTCATCAAATGCAGCAAGGACCATAGCTGCAGATAAATGTTTTTTTTTTAAAAAAATGCAAAGAAAAAGAACGACTGGAAGTCATATTTGGCCATCCAAAGATAAAACTCCAACATTGGAGAAAATTCTGGACAAAAACTGCAAACTATAGTTCAAGAAAAACTATACGTTTCACCAACAATAATTAATTATCACATGATTTTCTGGATCACAACTGACAAGAAGCACAGATTCATCGAACATAATCAGAAACACACGCAAGGACGAATAAAAAGCAGCATGTCATCTTGCTCATTCAGAAGTCAGAATAATAATGAGGACTTTGCAACTGCAGATTTTTATCAATTAACAAAGAGATATAAAGGCCTGTGATTTTCACAAACAAAATGGAGGGACAGGTTACGGGCTGGAACAAAACGAAGCAGTCCACTGGATAAAAGAGAAGGCACTCTTCAATTGGCCAAGGAAAAGAGGATAGGATGGTGATAACTTATGTAAACTAGATACAGAGAATATAGCTTAGTTGATTTGACAGTGCAAGCATAATAACACTGATTGAAGCTGAGAACTTGAAGAAGAGCTTTATAAGAAGGGAGATGAAGATATTCTGTATCTTGACTACAATTGGAATCATGATTAACTGCAATTCTGCAAGGTGACTAGTTTTAAGATCTACTACACAGCTTTATCACCCTTCGCAGGAATTAGACTAATGGTGGTGCCTAACAATAGTGGTTGGTGAACAAAACAAGACTTGTCCAATCGCATATTGATTCCTTAATCCTTACCAAGAGTTTCAGCAATTAGATCTTGATTTTTAAGAGAAATGAACTCTTTTGACCTGACATGATTGAGATTTCAAAGCTGGAAAAAAGATTGCAAATCATTTAACAAGAATAAAGGAAAAACGCAAGGCGAATCCAACTTCTAGGATGATCTTATCATATGGAAAGATGCTGCTTAACGTCATTCTCTTCCAAGTGTGTCTGTACTTGTCTTGGACTCTTGTCATATATATTAAGGTCAATCTACCTTTAGGACTTTATCCCATCTCTTTTACTTTCCAATTTGCAATATTTTGGCCAAGTTAAAAACTTAGGGGTCGTTTGGTTTGAAAATGAGTTATGATGGGATAAGTTATGTTGGGATAAGTTATGTTGGGATTAGTTATGATGGGATAAGTTGTGTTGGGATTATTTTTTATTGAGTGTTTGGTTTGTTGTATTCAAAATAATAAATTTTAAGAACAATTTATTTGTTTACAAAAATGCCCTTCATTAATGTAAAAAGTGATATAACAAAAGGGTTGAAAGAGACATTTTTGTCATTTACCTATTTTATCCCGGGATAAGTTATCCCGGGATTACTATACCACCCAAAGAGAGGGATAACTTATCCCGGTACTAATTATTAATCCCGGGATAAGTTATCCCGAACTTGCCAACCAAACAACAAAATAAGCGGTACTATAATTTAATCCCGGGATTATTTGGTATTATCCCTCACACCAAACGACCCCTTAGTGCTACAAGTAGGAGTCTTGTGAAACAGGCTTGGATAGAAATTGGTGAGAGAAACATTGTCAAAGCTCTGTGTACAGCTTGTCGTCTAAGCTCCACCTGGTCACTAAGAAACTCTCCTATAAAAGCCATACGTATCAAAATGTTTTTATTAACCTTGACCCTTTTCAGTAAAAAGAAATTGAATGTGTGTTGTGAAGGTCTCAATGCAAACCCGCCTTTCTTCTTCCTTTGTGCATTGGAACAATGGAATTGACCATCATAAACATAGTTCACATGCTTTATTACTTTTATGTTTGGTGTAAATTAGTATTTAGTTCAAATCTGTGATGTGCACCTAATTCACATATCACGCGCCCGCTCTTACCAATTACCGCCAGACGGTGGTGCAGAACCATAATGGAATGTTATTGTAGGATAATAGTTTCACAGCCCAAATTGTTGTCTAATTTCAAGTCTAAAAGTCAAAATCCAGAATATCGACTTACCTCTCATTGAGGGTACTTGGGCCCGCTCCATCACCTTAACTGTTGATTTTGATCTTGGAGTGCTTTCGTTACTACTGCAGCAATGGTTATTGGCGACTGGCTGACCTGTTTCTCTCATGTTATCTGTCAGAAGAACATTCAATTACTTCAGTTCAAAGCCCAAGATGCCATAGAAGTGAGATTACAGTATCTAACCAAAAGAGAACCCGTAATAACTAAACCTTTCTTCATTTGTGACAAACTAACTGGTGGCACAGAGTTGTCAGTCCATGACGGCACAGACATAACAGCAGCTGGATTGCAAGGCAACAAAGAAGAATCGGGCCTTTTTACAATTCCAGGTTCCGGTAATGGAAGGGAAGCTTGAAAAGATGTAGGCACCGGTGAGACAGCTGGAGCTGCCGAGATTTCAGAAAGCAAATACAATTATTTCCATGTATAGCTGATGTTAATAAAATTAAACCACAAAAAATAATTCCTACCACTTTTTGTGGCTTTCTGTGGGTAGGGATGAGCAGCTTTTCTTTTTGGCCGAGGAGGAGGAAGATGTTCAGTTGTTCCACTTTTCTGGACTTTCAGAAAATATTTCTGAGCATGGCTACGTATCTGCAGAAGTGATCAAACTTTTTAAGACACCTCTGGGCACATCTCCAAAGATTGATGTATAACCAAATAAAAGCAATCCATTTGGTTCAGTTCTGCTCTATTTGTTTTTGGTTTATGATGTGCATAGCACACACCACCGGATACAGTTGTGTGATTCATTTTTTTCAGTTTGGGCTGTGAATCGAGCTTTTGTTAGGACCTCGTATTTTGGTTATTGAGACTCTAATTAATTAATAAACAATATGATCAATTTAAGTTTGAAAGGCTATTGGGTAACAGTGCAACATATAGTTGGCTTCCTTGACAAAGGTGCAACCCGTGTTTCTGCAAAAATATAAAAGTTTCATCTGAATACCCTGCTTCTCAAAAAATAACAAATTGAAGGAAAGCTATGCCCAACTTCATAGCTTCTCCAAAATATTGATACAGACATGACAGAAAAACTAATGGAAAGAGAAGGGAGGGCAAAAGAAATATGTGACTGCGTGAGAGAGATAAAAATCAATTGGATCTTGTCCCAGCCTAGGGAAGAAAATAAATAAATAAAATGGAGGAAAAAATACAAGAAGAGACGTACTAAAACTTCATCTACCGGCCTTTTACTTGTGCCATTTGGACACGACAGAAAATCGATTTACATAGATGGGTGAACAGTAAATATCATCAGATATAAAAGCAGATGAATAGCTGGGAGGTTCTGAGATACCAGGCCTTTGTTGGTGGCAATTTGGAGAGCTAAAGAAGTGAGAAATCTGCTCCTCGTGATATATCTGATCTGCTCATTCCAACAATAAATCTAGCCTCTTTTGGACAATATGAACAAATTGAAGCAAAAGGGAGAAACTGGAAGAAAAAACAAAGGGATGGAAAAGAAAGGCTCACCGAGATAGGAGAGTAAGTAGAAGTCAACCCTAACTCTCCCATACACCCATAACTTTTGCTTTTCGGTTTGAAAATTGAATTACAAACCGAACCAAATAAACCAAAAATTTTGGTGTAGTCAGTTTCCCGACTTAAACCAAATAAAGCACATTTCAGAAGCTTATATTAGAAAAAGTTACTTTAGTACTTTGAGTTTTTCAAGTAAACAAACATAGTCAAAGGCCACAGACTTTAGCAAGTGTTTTTTACTAGAGCTAACAATGACTTTTACTTTCTCAAAAGAAAGTCCTCTTTACTAGACCAGTAGAGGAAGCCGAAAATTTCCGATGTGGATTGAAAAGGAAGTTGGGGATGGACATAGATCCTTCTGCCTATAGGAGTGTTGGAAATATTGCAATGGTTTTTTGTACTTCTTATTTCCTGGTCATTATATAATCCTGATGACAAGTGACTCCACCCGCAGAATAGAAAAGCAAAACCAATTCTATCTCCAAAACAAAAACTCTTGCCACAAGTATAAAGATAAGCACGGAGATCCAAATCCTAAGCAGTTACAAGTACTCGAAACAACAAAAATGGCTCTTTAGTCACTTTGCTATCCATTTTACCCACGAAAACTAGCAAATTCAGCGATGATAGTTGATCATGTGTGCCATCAACTCCCTATTACTCATACCTGTAGTAACATTCCCACATGCTTATCTTTGTGACACAAACCCCCATCTTGTGATTGGGATTTTACCACTAGGTTATTCCTCAGTTGTCAACTATATGCCATGTTATATTCGCAAAATTAGCAATTAGACAAGAAATAGTTAACTTGGTGGTAGTTGCTTGTTAGTCGGTTGTCATGTAATAGAGAGAGAGAAACCTAAATTTGCAAAATAAAATGATGGTTCAGAGAAAAGAATAGGTACTTAATAAGATGTGCACATTTTAGGCTAACCTTAATATTACCTGAATAACAGTTTTTGATCCGACAAATGCTTCAATCTTTTTCCAGTCACGGTCAAAGCTGTATGTTAACAAAATGAGCAATCAGTAACAAGAAAAATCTTAACTCAAAGGAGACATCTTAATATTCTTTTATCCTAGAACTGAACACAGTGACAATAAACAAAGTGATCAAGTTCGGTAAAATGAAGCTATTTCTTCAGCAGAATGAGATGAACAACTTCCAAAACAATGTTGAGATATATATAAAAAAAAAAAAGGAAAACAAGGTATCTATAGAACTCCCTTAAACCATTTGCTGTTCTTCAAAAGATAATAATATAGTGGAAAATTGGCCGACCCCACTAAATTTGGGATTTATGGGTAGTTGATATATGTGAATTAACACAAGATGCAGAAGAAACAATAAGTTGAAGTACACATTTCTTGAACTCGTAAAGAAACAAACTTGTATAACAGCGAATCCCCGAACTCCTTAATTTCATTCGCGAGCAATCTAGTTAACCTAGAAGTAAACGAGCAACGACAATGATTCGAAATTCACAAAAACAATCTTCCCGTCTTACAACTCAAATTAAACCGTTACCCCTAAATCAAAATGAATTAGCAGTAGAAATTGTTCCAAAATTCAGAACTCACAGCTGAAGAGCTTCGAGGAACTTATCATGCTCGGGTTCGGTCCAGCTTTCTCGCGACTTGGTAATAGTGTAGGGTTTTCGAATTTTCTTTGACGGGTCATCGGAAGGAGACAACGGGTTGGATGTGGACGGCGTTGCGGCGGCAGAAGCGGTGGCGGTTGGGTTGGAGAAGGAGCCGAGATTAGGAAGGGCCATGACCACCCGATTCAAGTAGAAAAATATGTGGGCGGGTTTGGGTTTGGGTTCATGTGATGTTTTAGTGTCTGCCAAACATAAAATATTGATTTCTTTCAATTTCCCTCTTTTTTTTCTCTATCCCCTTTTTTATATATATTTTTCTTTTTATCTTTTGGCAAACAAAAACAAATACGTGAAACCAAATTGGATTATTTTTAGCTAATAAAAAATAACTAATAAGTGTTGAAAGATATTGTCAAAAGTGTTGAAATAGATTTTAAAAGTAGGAGTATATATTAGGAGGAAATGTTGAAATGGATAATAATTTGTCATGTAGTTGATAAATAAAGTGTTAGATAAGCTTTTTTCCTCTGAAAATAATTTAAAATATAGAATATAAATATTTTTAAAAATCTAAATGTGCTATGAAATAATTAGCTTGTCCATATTTATTACTTTAGGCGTAAACTTTTCACTACTTTTTCGTTATGATGATGTTAACTCTCACACTTTCATAACTTTCTTCTATGAATTTTTCACACAATCATCATAATTAATGTCATGTTTATGACAATCTTTTGTATGTCTATATATGTAATATTATATAAAAAAATGACACCAGAGTTCATATTGTACTCACTTGAGAATCACTTGAACTCTTAAAGAATAAAAAAAGTTGATATCTCTTGCCTCTTTATTTTATTGTTTTCATGCTTTGATAATTTCTACTTACTTTTTTGGACTAATCTTATCACATGTTACTTGTCAAGCTGGCCAAAATTTTGTTGATGTTATGCTTTGCTAAATGCTACTATCATTTTTGTTGTCATATTTTTTTTTTTTATTAATTATAGTTTATACAAAGGATGAATCTCGATTAATTTTTTATTATTATGCTAATGGTTAAGGAAAAGACGGTTGATTCAAGTCTAATCATATCAAGTAGATAAGATATTGAGTTAATGACTCAGTGCATTGTAATAATAAGATATTATATTTAAGTCCCAACGATTTACAGATTAAGATGCCTTCATATGATAAAATGTTGGCTTTAAATCCTAATGTACAATAATAATAGTAAAATGTTGATCAAGGCAAAATATATTTTTGTTGAAAAGTCATGATACATGTTCTACTAAATTTGCTCCACTTCCATAAGTAAATGTGATACTAGTATATGATAAGTGGAAAAGATGATAAAATAATTATTTTGATTAAAGAAATGACGTGCCCGTGGCAAATGACAAAATAATGTTAATCATCATTGTATTAATAAAAGGAAGAATATTATGTGTTTTTCGAATGGTCCTTCAAATACTGAAAATAGTTACTATTATGATTTGGTACAAAAGGTGATTTGCCACGCAAAATTCGTGCACTTAATTTTATAGATTTTATAAATCTTTTATTAATTATTTTTTAAAAAAATGGGCATTTAACCTTTGAAAGTGATATTGATGCAGGTCATAACAATAATCTTTGAAATTATTCTTTTAGAAAATTAGAAAATACGAGCAAAATTATAAATTGAGAACAAATAGAAATTATGGGTGTGTTTAGTATGAATGAAAACATTTTCTGGAAAATGTTTTCCAATTTTCTCATGTTTGGTTGGGCTAAAGTTTTGGAAAATGTTTTCCAAATCAACTCGTTTTCCTCAAATTTAAGGAAAATGACTTCCCTTCTAAACTTAAGAAAAACATTTTCCAAAACTCTCTTCCAACTTCAAAGTACAATTATTTTTTTGTTGAAAAAATCAATTTATTTTGTCCCTACACTCAAATCACCACACCCCCCCCCCC
>NC_064289.1:21744905-21749033 GCF_019186545.1 Solanum stenotomum | reverse complement strand
TGATAGAGACACCCCTTAGAGATCAACTTACGGGCTTTAATGCAAGAGATGAACCTACACTTGACTACCACATTTTGGCTTTCCCACTCAAGAATGGGTTCACTTGGGAATTGGAACTTGACCCTACGGGTTCTACAATCAATGGAAGCATAGTATACATGCAACCAATCCATCCCAAGAACAACATCAAAATCGACCATGTTCAACTCAACAAGATCACAAGGCAATAGTTTATGCAAGATGCAAATAGGACAATTTCTATAGACCTTCCTAGCAACAATATATGCACCAATAGGAGTAGACACCTTATATGACTTACGCAACAAGTCGGGCTCAACATGAAACTTGTTGGCAACAAAGGGGGTGACAAAAGAAAGAGAGGCACCCGGATCAATTAATGCATATACATCAAAGTTAAAGATTTTCAACATACCAGTAACGACGTCAGGGACTTCATTGACCCCTTGCCTCCCATGCAAAGCATAAAATCGATTGTGCCTTGGAGCACCATCTTGTCGGCCCCCTCTCCCCAAAGGAACCGCATTGGCACCTTGTAGATGGACCTCCTTACCCTTGTTTCGATTTCGAGGACAATCCATTGCCTTGTGCCCCATTTCCCTACAACTATAGCAAGAACCGGTATTTCTCAAGCACGGGCCACCATGGCCCTTACCACACTTCGGACATACATCAATAGGACCCATACCACCAACACCTTGGGCCCTTGGAACATCGTTGGCAAACCCCTTATGGGGCGCATGAGAAGACCCTTGGCCTTGATGAAACCGGCCTCCCCTTCGACTTTGGAACTTGCCCTCAAAACGGGCCCTCTTGGCCTCATGACCCTTCCTCTTCCTCAACTTCTCCTCCTCCATTTGTTCAGCATAGACCATCAAGCGGGATAAGTCCATGTCGCTAATCAACATTGCGGACCGACATTCTTTACTCACTAGGTCGGACACACCCATCACGAATTTGTTCATTCTAGATCGTGAGTCGTGTTTTATCTAAAAAAGATATATAAAGGGAAAATGACTTTAGTTTTCGAAAAATCGATTAAACTTATGGTTTAAGAGAAATCGGGTTTCCAAAAGAACAGAGTCGCCACTTAATTTTTAGTAAAAAATCAAGAAAAAATACTTACGGTTTTCAAAAGATTTAAACAGATAAAATCAATTGAAGACAGGTTCGAAGTTCAATATACATTTCGAGAAGGTGTTAGGCCCTCGGAATGCCCGCTAACTTGCGGTTGATCGGCGATTTGACTAAAATGACTTTGACTAATTTTGAGAAATTTAACATAAGAATATTTAAATAAATTACAATATTTAATTAATTTTGAGAAAATAATTAGATAAACGACACATTTTTCTTTTTAGAGAAAAGAATTCAAAATGACACATTGGACTTGTGATACAAATAATTAGAATTTCAATAAAACTAGATTAATTAAAATTTATTTAATTCATTTTTTTTTAAGATAATAATTTGAACCAATTAAAGCATGAGACCATTTTAAATCAATTGATAAAGAGAAAACACACACAATTTTATTTTATTTTAGTTCATTTGAGAAAAAGTGTTAACTTAAAACCATTTAAATAAGCAAAATGGTTAAAGGAAGAGGCATTTAAAACATGTCCTTTTAAAAACAAAAGATTTAATTAAAATGAAATATGACCGATATATTTGATTAGTAAGATAAAATGAATACAAAAACAAATATAAGAATGTATTAGGTAAGCCAATGTAAAGAAATTAACTTATCGTTTGGGAAATTTAATTAGGTTAGTTAACGATTTAGAGGTTAGAGTCAACACGCAATAAACAATAAATAATCATAATTAAATAATTAAAGAGTAGGGAGAAATTGAATTTGGGCCTCTTTTTGGGCCAAATTCGCTGAATTTTTGGGCTTAGGCTCAATTCCCCTTTTTGTATACACTGGTTGTATACCAGTGTATATCATATGAATCCAACCCATTTTTTTGGTATATAAGACTGTATATCAAATGTATACAACCTAATTCAACTTCCAGAACACCTGTTTCAATTTTTGGACCTGTATATCTCTGGTTTTTTTTTCGTGTATACTTGTGTATACAGCGGTATAAGTCATATATACTGCCCTCTTTTGGGCTTTTTTGGGGGCTGAAAATTCAGTTTCCAGCTCCATGCATTTCACATGCTGCCATGTACACCCGATAAAATGGATGACTCGATGATGGAAAGGTATTTGAGCCTTTATGGCTTGATTCGGAAATGCAAAGGAAGGAAACCCATCATAGACTCGGAGAGGGTTCATACAACAAAACAAAAGAGGCAAGAATTAGTATAAGGATCAAATAGAACAAATGAAACACAACTTGAAATAAAAGCTATTTAAGAGACTCAAAACCAAGATGCAACCGAACTCAACTAGTGGACTAAAACACCAAAGGAATCTTAAGGAAAACAAAAACAAATTAACTTAGCAAATGATAAGACTGAACAGACTAACTCTCAACACCTAGTAGTAACAAGAATGTATGCTTGAACAAATAAAACTAGGGGTCACTCACAGGGAAGAAAACAAGGACAAATTACACTGTATAAAAATGTGACCAGCAACCAAATTTAAAACAAAAAACAGTAACAAACCCAAAAGTGATGAGGAAGAGAGTATATTGTATTTTTTAACAAAGTGATATGCCTCACACAGTAAGCAAAGCTAACTCCCTTAGTATATTCTAATGATGTCAAGTTATTATGCTAAGAAGACAGAAAGTAGGAGACAGTAGCAAATCTAATTTATTTAAGCGAAAGGAGGAGAAATCGATGGTGTCTTGAAACCAAACATAATAGCAATATCACTCATCTTAACATGTTGAATACAAGCATATGTAAACTAAACAAAGTATTCAAAGAGATGACATTGCATCAATAAACCCAACTACAACTCAAGAGCTCGGCTCCTGCATGAGCAGCGAATCCAAAAGAATAAAGACAGTCGAGGAGAAAGTAAATCGACAAACAACTTCAGCTTGTAAAAAAAACAGCACATCGAACTAAAAATGTTGAAGCTGAAAAGGATTTTACCTTTCGCGCGGCAGCGAACAGGGGTGAGACGGGTAGAGGAGTGACGGCTTTCACCAAGAAAGACTCGAACACGAACGGTAGTCACGGAAATCGGGCAGAAGTCCTAGCAAATATCTATTCAGGAGTGTATTGCTACTCGTTCCTAAAGGTAATTCTCTGCCAAGAAAACTTGACTTCTATTTCGTTCCAAAAAAATTCCCCGTTTTGAATGGAGATGAGGGTATTTAAAGGCGAAATTAGGGTCCCAAAAATGGGGGGAAACGGATAGAATTCCCATTCAAGGGTCCATTTGAATTTCAAACTTCAAAAGAAATCTTTCACAATTCCGGAGAGACAACTTTTTCTGAGAAATTTGCCCCTTTCCGAAAGAGGAAAGGGGAGATGGACGCCTTGGATCGATTCCAACGTCCTTGGGTGCCACGTGGCCTTATCTCGTGTGGGCGAGGACGATTACGCGTGCCTGGTTACCTGAATCGCACTGTTGGAACAGTACTGGTTGCTTTGCCGTAGAGAAGATGAAGTTGGGAAGGTGGGGTCACGTTGTTTCTATATGTATTATTGTTGAAAGTAACGTATGGAATTATTGGAATGGGGCAGGAACATGGGCTGGAAATTATTTGTTGTTGGGCTGCAGAGAATGGGTTGCTGGTAAGTTTAATTGGAAATAAGGAATGGTAAGTGAGTTTGGGCTGAATTGGGTCACTTTAAATGGCCCAAAATGGTTTTACAAATGAGTTAAGGTAGGGAAGGGGTTAAATTTGCAAATATAAATGGCTAAATGAATTGCAATTATAGCCATAGAATTCACAATATAACCGAATTGAATTTAATTTGCAAATTCGGCTAAAATCTAAAATTAATTAAGGAGCTTCTTAAACTTAATGAAATGAAATAATTAACTTAATCATAAACCGAATGATTTAAAAATATAAACTATTATATAACTAAACTAATTAACCAAATATTTAATTAAAACAAAATCTTTTTGAGAGGATTTTCAAATATTTATAAAATATGCTAGTTAATAATATATATATATTATTTAAAGGT
>NC_064289.1:21733959-21742550 GCF_019186545.1 Solanum stenotomum | reverse complement strand
AAAAAAAAATCTAAGTTTGTTTTTAAAAACTATTTTCAATTTCAAAAATTATTTTCTACTCTAGTAAAAATAAAAGATATTTCTCAAAAATATTTTTCATTCATAAATCAAACACTAAAAATCTTTCCAGAAAATATTTTCTACTCACCAACCAAACATAGAAAATAAGTCAAAAATCAACTTATTTTCCAGGAAAACATTTTCTAGCAAAACATTTTCCTTTCATACCAAACACACCCTATGTCTCAAATTTGACTTCTTCAACTCAATGGCTCAAATTTATCCCTTCTTTCATCTATTGGGTCTAAAAAATTCCTAACCTATAAGAAATGATTCAATTTTGTCATCTTCTACCTAGAAATATGTCTATCAAAGATTAAAAATTAGTTAATATATTTTTCCTTTGCCCGATTTTAAAATATCTTATTAGAATTGATAAATAAATATTTTTATTCTATCAAAAAAACTTTTTAGCCTTCAAATTCAAATAAAGTATGTCTCAATTTTTTAACTCATCTCACTATTATTAGCATCTTTAGTTATATATCTCTCCTTCTTTTTTTTTCATTACTTAACAATTTAAAACTTTAAAAATACTACGATTTTTTATAATTTTTGTTAAGTGATAATAAATTTATCTTTCTTAAAAAGCACTTTGAAATAAAAATTTCTCAACAAAAAATTATTATTTTTGTGGGCACACACGCATAATGAAATTCCTCATTCTTATGATTAAGACAATATGTTTAAACAATATACATGAGTTCACACGTCAGCTCATATATTTTGTTTATTTAAAGCAAGTACTTCTATTAAGTAAGACAAGCATTTAGACAAATGGTCAAGAAGTTTCCGGTTTTTTTTTTTATTACAAATCAAAAGGAAAGTAATAAATAATCGTAAAAGTGCAGTAAGTTTTTTTTATTGATAGATATATATATATATATAATTAGAATTAGAAAATATTTTAAGTCATTTTTAATATGTTAAGTAGCGATGGCAATGGAGCGGAGTGGGGCAAATTCGCATGAACCCGCAAAGACTTTACTTTACCACTCCCCGCTTCGCCCTACATAGCACAATTTTTTTTATTTGTGTTCTGCCCCGCCCCGCTCCACCCACATGAACCCGACCCGCATAATTCATAATTTTTTTAATTAAAAGAAATGTAATAGTTATCAATAGTTACCGCTAATATTCAAAGAATAATATATATTGTTGAAGAAGAAGGAAGCTGGCGATTGGAACATGTCAAAGGAACAGGTTCAACGAATCTGACTGACGTGTCTACAACAAGTGTTGATGAAGAAGGAAACTGATGATTGGAACATGTCAAAGGAACAGGTCCAACGAAGCAGACTAACGAGCTTACAACACTACTGTAGAATTAGAGTCACATTAGGATTAGACTACTTATATTAATTAGGATTATATTATGACTAGGATTAGATTACAATTAGGATTATAGTCCAACTAAGATTAGATTATTTATCATTGTTCCAATCGTCAGATTCCTTTTTCATCAACACTTGTTGTAGACACATTAGTCAGCTTCGTTGGACTTGTTCCTTTGACATGTTCCAATCGCCAGCTTCCTTCTTCTTTAACAAATCAAGGATTGTATTGATGATTAAAATTGTTAAGTACATACTCCTTATATAGGGAGAGAATTGTAGATTCCTAAGTTAACTATACTTAGAAACTTACTACAATACCTATTACTACTATAATAATAAAACAATTATAAATAATCTAATTTTAGTTGGACTATAATCCTAATCGTATTCTAATTCTTGTCATAATATAATCCTAATTAATATAAGTAGTCTAATTCTAGTGAGACTCTAATTCTACAGCGGTGCTGTAAACTCGTCAGTCAGCTTCGTTGGACATGATCTAATTGTCAACTTCCTTCTTCATCCACACTTGTTGTAGACACGTCAGTCAGCTTCGTTGGACCTGTTCATTTGACATGTTCCAATCGCTAACTTCCTTCTTTTTCAACACTTCCCCTCAAGCTAGTGAGTAGAGGAACGGTTACTCCTAGCTTGATTCAAATACCCAGCAAAAAAAAATACTTTGAATACCCAGCAAAAACTTGTTTTGTCAATGCTTCGATATGAATGTGATGTCTAGTCGTTGCTTATGATAGTTCATCTGCAGATTGATACGAGTAGTTCCACTAGTAAAAACACTTAAGAGTAGTTTGATTATTCCTACCACAGATTTGACATGACTAAATATTATTCCTCTTCTTATTTTCACTTTGGAAACTTTTATTGTTCAGAGAACCTGGTCCATATTGACTGTTCTGAGAACCTGTTCTTTGTCCAGTATGCTTGAAACCTGTTTCTCTAGAGTTAATGTTGTTGTTTCCTCTTTCCCTACCTTTTTGGGCAGATAATACCATGTTATATATGGTTTTGTTGTGACACGTCTTTTTCATATTCCCTTAAATCAAAACTCGTGAGAGCATAAACAAATTGATTAAGGGTGGGATATGGTGTCTTACCTAATATGACAGTCCTAAAGGTCTTGTATTTGAGACCTAATCCCCTAGCAAAATTAATTACTTTTGTTGCTTGAATATAAGTTTTTTCCAAGCATTTCCACGTTTCCTTGGCAGTTGAGCTGCCCATAATTAGGTACATGCTTTTTTCGGTCAAGGTGCTTGAGATCAAACTCTTTAGCAACATATATTTCTCCTTCCAATCATCAATGTTTCCACTATCTTTTGCATCTTTCTTAACCGCTACAACTTTCCCAGCAGTCTGTCCAGTGGAACAACTACTTTTACTTGGTTCATTCTCTGTGATCTTAATCAATTGGGATATTTGTGTCCTTTTTATGAAGTAGTTTGTTGGCTTAAGTTTAATGGAGCAAGTGATAATGAGTTGGTGAAGTGAGGAGGTCAACATAGTGTTGGTAGAAGTCATCATTGCAATTTAACGTGTGGTTTTTTTTTTTTATCAATACTCAGAGAGCGGAAGAGCTTTTATACTCTGATTCCATGTAGAAATCTCACGTAAATATGGAGAAATCAAGGATTGTATTGATGATTAAAATTGTTAAGTACATACTCATTATATATAGGGAGAGAATAGAGTCCTAAGTTAACTATACTTAGAGTCCTACTACAATACCTATTACTACTATAATAATAAAACAATTATAAATAATCTAATCTTAGTTGGACTATAATCCTAAACGTAATCTAATCCTAGTCATAATATAATCCTAATTAATATAAGTAGTCAAATCTTAGTGCGACTCTAATTCTGCAGCAGTGATGTAAACTCGTCAGTCAGCTTCGTTGGACCTATTCCTTTGACATGTTCCAATCGTCAGCTTCCTTCTTCATCAACATTTGTTGTAGATACGTCAGTCAGCTTCGTTGGACCTATTCCTTTGACATGTCCAATTGCCAGCTTCCTTCTTCTTCAACATATATATCTTCATTTAAAAACTAAGCTATAGAATTTCATTAACTGCTAGTTTCATACTGAACTAAGCTAAGAATTGTGTATTAATTCCATTAACTGAACTAGCTATGCTAGTTTCATTAACTGAACTAGTTATGCTAGTTTCATTAATTGAACTAATTAGCTTTAATTCCTCTTCCATCCTTGTCTTTCTTTTTATACATAGATTTGATTAATTGTGTATTAATTATATAAGAGCCATTAGAATTTATTGAATTAGAGATGAGTGAAATTAAAGAAGGTAAAGAATGAAATTCGAATTATTTTTATAAGAATATATATTAAGAATTTAAGTTTGACTAATGTCCAAATTATTAGTACCCACATATCCGTCCCGCCCCACCTATTTTTCTTTAAAAATATTTTGTATCCCCCCGCCCTCGCGAAAGCTCTAACCCACCCTGTAACCCACCCACTCCGCAACCGTCCTGTCCCATTGTTATTCCTAATGTTAAAAACATTTTTATCTAATAGGTAAAAAGAGAGACAAATTTAAATTATTTCTAATTGGTGACGTATATTTTTTGCCAATGAATAAAAAGAAAAGGTAAATTTGATCCAATAAATAAAAGAGGGATATGAATAATTTTTAATGTCACGACCCAAAAATGGATGTGATGGCACTCGTCTTAACCCACCAAGACAAGTCAGCCTAAAACTCAACCATTACAATAAAATGCGAGTTTTTTTTTTTTATAATAAGCTCAAATATATCCCTAAAATCTGGTTGTCACATGTACAAGCCTCTAAAGTATTACAATTGAATCAAAAGAAAAATACAAGTCTCATATGACATTGTTTCTAGAGTAGAACAAGATCATAAACAGGAGTAAGAAGGATCGCTGAGAAGACAAACAACTACCTCACAAATCTCCCAGAAGCCTTGGAAAAGAAGAGAATGACAAGTACCACAAAAATCCAGGCTCGTAACCTACAAAAAGTTGTAGAAGCAAGGGATGAGTACCAAACCACACGGTACTCAGCAAGTAAACCCCTAAACACGAGCTAAGGGGATAGAATACAAGTACTCCTTACACCCTAACCTAACCTTCACAACTACAATCTGTATAAAACCAGCCCAACGTAACAGTTCACAGTTTACAAAGCACATAGCTCAACACAACACTCTAACAATTTCATATCCTCAACAACAACAATAGTTTCATATCCTCAACAACAACACTCTAACAATTGCATATCTTCAACAATAAGCCCAATATTCATTAGTCACAAGTTTCATAGAAAGGCACTCGCAAGATCAGCAACACACAAGATCAAGTTCACCAATAATAAAGAAGTGCAATGCAATGAAATGCAATGTCAAGTATAGTGATGCATGTCTGACCTAATGATACACACCCGCTGTCTCTCAGTCCGGGACCCATGGGGGACATAACTGTCCATGCATCCATCGCGGCGCGCGATACGTCCCTCGAAATAGTACATCCTCTTTATATTCTTATTCTTTCTCAATGCACATAACACTTGTCACAACCATGTCTCAGAACAATGCAAATGACATGTTCACACATATAATGAAGAGATGACCATTTTCATAACATTGCACAATTCACAACAACACAATCAAGATACAACATCAACAATGATTTAACAAGCCTTTCAAACAATTCTCAACACATCACACAAACACTTGATCACATTGCCTTTTATTATCCCTTTCTCATCATTAGAATTAATCAATGTGGACAAGTCAACCCATCACCAAGCCTCATTACCCTAAACACATATTACAAGGAAATACATGAATTCCATACACTTATCAAGGGTTTAGAAATCCATTTGCCTCAAATAGTTGAACAATGACTCCAGAACTTAAGCCCTCCTCTTTCGGTTGACTTCCAAATCATTACAATCTATTTAAATAAATAACCACAATAAGATTTTGGAACTAACAATACCTATGTTACCAGACTCAAAAACTCACCCAAATTTATAATTAAGTTCTTAATCTTGATGCCAATTAACATATCAACTATCATACTTCCCAAGTTTCAAGTCTAGCGTTAAGTTTCAATTTCTCCAATATCATAAATCCAATGGTCTTCATGTAGTACAATATACCTACTATTTAGTTACATAAACCAATTTACAAAAACTTAAATCACCACGTAATGACTATAAGAAATACAAAATCTAAACCAAATTCGTCATCTGTAACTTGGAGCACGAAAAGAATGAAAAACCTTACTACTAAGAACTCAACACCAACAACACATTGGAATCCAAAATTACTACCAATTCATCATTTTTTTTCCCAATGATTAAGTCATCATTACCTTAATTAGTGACCTTATAAATCAACCTCCACCACTACAAGTTGTCCCATAAACTTTTAAACACAAAATTGCATTAAATTTCAACTTTCATTCCTTTACACCAATAATATACAACTAATAATGGAACAAAGCCTAGGTTGGAAAACAAATATTTCTCAATTTATAAAAATAAACCTAAAAATCGATAACCTTAACAATGGAACTACACAGAAAGCAATTTTGCAAGTCTTACTTTGCCAATGATAAATTTTTCCTAACTGACAATTATTTCACCACTAACTTGTCAACAAAAACCTTAAGGACTCACGTGGTGTTAACAACTAACAACAGCAAATTGAAATATTCAATTTTGCTTCTACACCCATCTATAAAATCTCTATCCTCCAAGTAACACATACCATTCAATATTATTAAAGAATACCCGCCCAATACACAACATGTATAAAACTAAATTGGAACTTAATTAAGTTTTACCTGCAGTCCTTTTTCGCCAATTCTCGTCGACGGCGCTAAGCCTTGCAAGCGGTTTGAGGTATGACCAAATAATATTAACCCTCTTCCTTTAATTATTATTATTTTTACATGGGTCAAGTGATATAGGCAAATAATTAAATTATGAATTTGTCCCATTAAACAATTAAAATAAATTATTTAAGATTACTCATAAATTAATAACCATAGTTAACTGAATAGTTTAAAATTCTCAAACCAACTTCACCGACTGATTAGAAATAATTTGGGGCAACTATCGGGAGGGATAAAACGGTAATTTTATGGAATTTCTAAACAAACATTTTTCGGGTCATTACATTTAATTAGTTAGAACACATTTTATATGATGACAAATATATATATATATATAAAGCTGAATATAGACAATCTGATGTGGCACCTCTCTATGGCTAGCATTTCTATTTATCTTTTTTCTCCTTTTTTGACATTTTATCTTTGTTTTGTATTTAACAAAAATTGAAAGTATTTATGTCATACCCAATTAATTATGCCCTTTATAACATCCATTACACTAATATAAATTTAAGTAAATAGAAGATGAAAAGATAAAAACTATTCATTTTTCATAACTGTTTATAATTATTTTGGCCTATAAAATAAAAAAGTATTTGAGCATTTGTCACAAATAAGAACAAATTTCTTCACTTTGGTTCTTCTTCTTCTGACGATGATGATGAATATATGGTATCAACTTCTGTCACTGAGATGTCCATCAAATTTCTAGGTCATGTGACTTTTTTAACAAAAGAGAAGGAGAGAATATCTCATGATTCATGTTAAGACATTAATATAAAGAAAGAGATCATGTAACAAAAATTTCTCTTCAAAATAAAATACTTTTTGAAAAAATGTTTATTCCTCCTACAAGGAGAGAAAATTCATTGTGATTGAGAAATTTATAGGAAAGCTGATTAGTGTTTCAAAGGGTAAGAATAATTATTTGGAGAAAAAATCAATCTATTTATGGAATTCGTATCAAATTAGGAGGAGAACAAGCAAAAATTTATTTTGTGATTTGAAAAGAGAGAAAATTAGATATTATTTCTTTGAACCTCATTATTCTTCTAATTTCTTTCTTCTTTTATTTTGTCTTGATTTTTTTGTATCTTTAATTAAAGTTTATATATATATTTTCTTAAAAAAGAATTTAAAAAGATGATCATATTTAGTTCCTTTTCTCATCAATGCTATTAATCTCATAATTAGTGTTATTTATATTATTTTCTTAATTACTTTTTTTCTTTCTTTTAATTATTTATTTCAAGAAATTAGTTATTATAACTTTATAAGAATAACATATGGATTTTTACATAATTGATTTGTCATTTTTAAAATTTTCGGTTCATTCTTCATCTTAAAGTTTCTATCTATATGTAATGATAAAGCTAAAATAGAAAATGTGAGGTGACACCCTTCTTAGCAATATATACTTATTTATTTTTTATCAATGTTTCTAACATTTTTTGTTATTTTTTCCTTAAAATAATTGTTGCCTCGATTTTTAGTTTTAGTTTTATTTTTTTTAGCATTTTTTAATTTTAAAAGACTGAAAATTTATAAAATATAAAAAATGATTTATTTAACTCCTATCGCCATCAATATTATTATTAATTTCTTTTACTTCTTTCTTTAATTTTCATTTCATCATTAATGTAATTTATATCATTTTCTTATACATACACTCACACACACACACACACACACACACACACACACACACACACACACACACACACACATATATATATATATATATATATATATATATATATATATTATGACATTTCTTAGAAGTTAGGATTACTATTTATCTAATTTCTCAAATTTTTGAATTCTTTTGTCATACTAAGTACAACATGTTTTATTATAATTACATTCAATATATTAATCAATATGTTGTACGAATGAAAAGAAAATTATAATTTCATAAAAATAAAGGTTAAATTATAATTTATTATGATTAAGGAAAGATAAAAATATTATTCCAATATCCATAACTAGGGGTGTTCACGAGTTGGCTTGGATCGGTTATTGGTCAAAACCAAAACCAAATCAACTTAATCGGTTTTAAAATTATCAAAACCAAACCAAACCAAATATAATATACATTTACCGGTTTGGTGGTTATCGATTTTGGTTTGATGTGGTTCGGTTATTAACCATACACATAAATAAAAGAAACAATTCATTCAAAATGTGAAAAAAGTGACAACAATCCATTCAAAACAAAAAAATAGTTAGAATGACTTAAATTACCGAACTTTCGATCATTAAATTTACTATCAATAAAACTTTAAAT
>NC_064289.1:21568652-21618125 GCF_019186545.1 Solanum stenotomum | reverse complement strand
TTATGTGAGTACAAAAGAGATCATTCCTCGTGCACTTAAAAAGATTTGCAGTCGTGGCAACATCGAAATTTTTGAATGCAATAAGAATAGTTAGAGAAGAACTTCAACTAGATTTAAATTTTAATTAAAAAAACAAAACAATAGAGTCATATTTTACTTACTTGTCTTAGACATATTTATATTTTAAAGAATTATTAATTTATATTATTAATGAAACCATATATTTATATAGGTATTTTTTGAAAATAATATATTATCTTATTGGAATGAGTGATTTTTTTCATTGACTCAAGTTGAGACCGAAGAAAAATATTATCTTAAAAAGATTATTAATTTATCGAGTATTAATTTAGTAGTTTTACTGTATTACTGGTTTTGATAATAATTAAATTTATTTAAAAATATATAAAATTAAGAAAAATAAAAAGTCATTTATCAATGTTTTTTTTTCAAAAATTCATCCTTATTACCCAATTAATGAAATGTTACTTAAGTGAGATGTTTTTTCGAGAAAACATAAAAGGTAGTTTAGAAATGATTTGAGATTATTAAATATCTTCTAAAAGAATGTGTAAAAATAAAAAAGACAGATAATATGAAGAAAAAGAAAACCGTATTATTTTGATCGAAAGACTCTAATCCTTTTGCTAACAATAATATTTTAGTCTGGTTGTCTGCTACAGACCAATTCCATATATTAAGCAACATAAAATATTATGTCACGTAGTCTAATAAATAATATTATATTAAAAAAATATTGTATATAATGTATCAATCTTGTAATAAAAAAATACAATAATATATAAAATTATACACAAATATTGGCTAAACTGAATAACAAACTCAAAATATGAGTTATGTGGATAAATATTTTCTCACAAGAAATATAAAGTGTATTAATTAATATTAATAAAATAAAATAAAATGAAGGAGTAAAGAAATAGATAAGCAAACCCCACTGGCCACTTGCACTCATGAACATGCATTATATTACATCTAAAGCTTACTCTTAATTATACTAATTAATTCTAGTATATTTACAACAACTAAACTTCATAAAGAAGCTATGACTTTATTGGAATGGACAATAATAGCCAAGAAATTAAAATGTCTGTTAGTAATAAACATGTTGATGCACTCTGTCCACAATCCCCAAACTAAATAAAGCCATAGAATAATGAAAATTGTACCACAAGCTTACAAATTACACATTATACACAAATCTTCTGATTTTGTAATTAGTGTTAAACGAGTTAATTACATCATAGTCTTACTCTTTTCAAATTACAAAAATTTCTTAAATTTGTTGGAATTCGAATACATTTCAAAACGTCCTAATACATCACATCTCGGTTTGGATACATTGTTCAACGTCCTGATACATCGCCTCTCAGTTTCGGATACATCATTCAATGTCCCGATACATCGCGTATGTCTCGTAGTGATGTATTCGATCTGTACATCGCATAAAGTGACGTATTCAAAGCATTTTGATACATCGTGTACGTCTCGTAGTGATGTATTCGAAGCATTTTGATACATCGTGTACGTCCTGATACATTGTGTATAGTGATGTATCCAATCGATATATCGCGTAAAGTGATGTATCCGAGAATAGGAGATAGTAGGGATTTTTGTAATTTTTTCAAATGATAAGAATTTTAGAGAATATAATCAAATAAATTATGTATTTAGATAATTTTCAAGTTGGTCCTAACAAAAGCACCCGAGCAGATAAACACGTCGCACACAAAACTACAAAGTCGATATAACGTCGCTAAGTATTTTAAATCTCCAAATTTGGGCAAGTTTTACACAGAAGTATAGTTCCACAATTTAGTTTGATAGTTCCACAATTTAGTTTGATAGTTCCATTTAGCATGTTTTATGAGTTAACCATCTACTAGTGTAGTCGTGGTATATTTACGATACACTATAAAAAAATAGGTATATTTTATTTTTTAATTAACTTGGCTAAAATTAAATGACTTTTACGCGATAAAAGTTAGAAAATGAGTAATTTTTGTGTGATAAATTTTAAATTGAATAACTTTTATGTGACAATAAGTAGAAATATAACTTTTGTGTGATAAATTCAGAATTAGATGACCATCAGTGAAATTTACCTTGAAAATTTGTATGCAGATTTTTGTGAAATATAAGGTGCACATAAATGTGGGATTAAAATAATTATCAAATTATATCATGGCGATTGATAACTATTAGGTTAGGGAGATCCTCAATTTAGAATTGAATACGCAAAAGCAAAAATAGAGAAGAATATATAAATTAGAAATAAGGATATGCGAAATGTGAAGGAATAACTCAAGAATATTAAAAAAAAAACATGATGTTCAAAATTCTTGACTAGATTCAAGTAAACACATATAGATTTATGAAAAGAAATTTAATGATTTTACTTGAGAAAATGAATCAAAATGATAGATCTAGATCTTGACTATTTTACTAGTACATTAAGACAATAATTAGTACGTAAAAAGTAGAAAGTAGAAACTAGTCGTTTTATAAAAAATACCAAAAAGAAACCAAAGATATATATCACAAAAATAAATTACCTTATACGTAAAGGTTGAAACGGAAGCATGTCAATAATCAATAAAACTTATATGATATCTAGATAATAAAAACGTGATTGAGAAATTACTAACCTCTTGAAGTCATTGCAGAGTTCATTCAAAGCAAAGCTATTTAAGTCTACAACTTTCTACTAAAATCAGATCAATTTCTCCAATGAAGGAACTTTTTTCTCCAAAAAGGCTATGTGTGTTTTAAAATTTTATATCATTTAAAACGTTATAAATCTGATTCTACAAAACCAGTTAAATATAGTCAAAACTTGAAGATATTAGTGCTTTTAAAATATATTTTTTTTTTCAAAATTTATTAACTAATCATGCATAGTATGGATCACAGATTTAATAATAGAGTCTTCCAATTACGTTATTGATTCGTAAATGAATTAATTCTACCATAATAAATTGCAAATTATTTCACTAAATATTCGTAATTACACTGCTCAATTTAAGCTTGAAATCAAACATTATGTTTTATTTAACTTCCTATGTTAGAATTATCGATATCAATCAATTAGATTAAATGAAAATTTAATGGGTGAAAATCATTTTCACCCCAAATTTTGCTTTTAAAATAAAACTCTCCCCCTCAACTTTAAACAATAATCAAACTCCTCCGTTTATCCTAATTAAAATTTTAAAATGTCTATCATACTCTTTCATTATTAGCTTTTTTTAGTTCTTTAAAAATCATGACATTATCATTTTCTTGAATTCATGTAACAACTTTTCCATAAAGCATAAACCTTTTCTCTTGGACGAAAAAAGTGAGAAATATAAATTAAGTATATAAGCTAATGATGTTTTATAATGAAGTAAATTAGCATAACGAAAAAATAATATTTTTATTAATAATAATCCAAACTCTAATATTTATTCATATAAGTGAAAATATCAGAGAATAATAGCTATACAAATATATTTCGATGTAAGAAATACAAAGTAATTAATTTAATTAAATTCAATTTATATAGATTTTAAACTATAATTTATGTAACACTCCATTAATGTCAATCAAAACGTGTTTATTTATATATGCAACAGAGAATGTCCCCGCTATTTATATTATTTGACCTTCATTCTAAAAATAGTTGTTTCGATTTACTTGTCCAATTAATGAAATCAAAAGAATTTTTAAATATTTTTATTTCTACCCTTAATATTAAATAACTGCATAAAGTAGTAATAATCGTAAAATATACGCATACATACATATACACACGCTAATGCATATTATATATATTGAAATAACAGTCATAAAATAATATTACATTTTGTAATAAATTTATAAAAATATTATTCTACTTAAAATGTTAACGAACTTAAAGAAAAAGTTATAAAAACCTACGTTAAAAAATAAATTATATACAATATAAAGAGGTATTACATATATGTGGCATAACAAGGGTAAAATGAGCAATACATATAATAAAGGAGGAAGTTTGATTATTGTTCAAAGTTGAGGGGGGAGTTTGATTTTTAAAACAAAGTTGGGAGATGAAAGTGATTTTTCACCTCAATTTAATTTATTGATTAATTTAATTCCTTATTATTATACTTAACTTATTTCATATGATGGATATAAAATCCAGATGCATAATTTTCACATGAAATTTATAAACAATCATAAAGAGGCATCATCAGTTAAAGGTTGCGACATGATTTTTATCAACTAATAATTATTTCATTAATATTATTATCATCCAATCTGTCAAGAATGTATTAACCCACGATAGGATTTCACCTTTTGATAGATCAAGATAATAAAATAAATTCCTTTGACCATACAATTACGTCAAGATTAAGAGTATAAGTACATTTAATAATCTAGAGAAGTTGTTTACAAATATTTAGAATATAAACAAGTATCTCTACTTGATCCGTTCAATACACACACAAAATACATTAGCAAAAGAATTCGGAATGGAGCTATTCCCATAGTCAAGATTAGTGGTGGTAAATGGACGGTAGGATCAAATTTGGACGGGTTAAAAATGGGTTAACATAAAATGGGTAATAATTCAACCCGCCCATATTTGAAATGGGTAAAAATATGGATGGATTCATTAAAGAGAGAGTACTCATGATATATTAATGATACAAAATATGAAAAATTAGTGTAATTTATTTTTAATTAACTTGGTTAAAATTAAATGACTTTTACGCAATAAAAGATAGAAAAACAAGTAATTTTTGTGTGATAAATTTTAAATTGAATTATTTTTATGTGACAAAAAGTAGAACTATAATTTTTGTGTGATAAACTCAAAGTTGGATGACCACCATTGAAATTTATCCTGAAAAATCATGTGCATATATTTGTGAAATATAAGGTGTGCATAAATGCGAGCTTAGAATAATTATTAAATTATATTACGGCTATTGATAACAACTAGGTTAGGGAGATTTCAAATTTAACGTTGAATAGTGCAAAAGCAAAAATAGAGAAGAATCTAAAAAAAATAGAAATAAGAATATGTGAAATTCGAAGGAACTACACAAGAATTTTCAAAAACGTGATGTTCAAAATTCTTGACAAGATTCAAGTAAAAGCTATAGATTATGAGAAGATATCTAATGTTTTACTTGAAAAAATGAATCAAAGTGATAGATTCGGATGTTATGAGTACCTTAAGATGACAATTATTATGTAGAAAGTAGAAACTAATCATTTTATTAAAAAAAAATATTAAAAAGGAATCAAAGATATATATCACAAGAAGAAATTACCTTACATCATATATGAAACTAGTAAAGATTGAAACGAAAGCATGTCAACAATCAATAAAACTTACATGATATCTAGACAATAAAAACATGATTAAGAAATTACTAACCTCTCGAAGCCATTGCACAATTCGTCCAAGCAAAGTTATCCAGATCTGCAACTTTCTACTAAAATCAGACCAATTTCTCCAATGAATGAGTTTTTTTCTCCAAAAAGATTATGTGCGTTTTTGAAGTTTATATCATTCAAAACGTTACAAATGTGACTCTAGAATACTAGTTAAATATAGTCAAAACATGTAGATGTTACTGCTTATAGAATATTCTTTTTCTTTTCGAAATTCATTAATTAATCAAGCATAATATGGATCATAAATTTAATAATTGAGTCTTCCAATTACGTTATTGATTCGTAAATGAATCAATTAATTCTACCATAATAAATTGCAGCTTATTCCACTAAAAATGTAATTGCACTACTCGATTTAATTTTGAAACCTAACATTAAATTTTATTAAACTCCCTATGTTAGAATTACCGTTATCAATCGATTAGATTAAAATTGTGACAATTAATTTATTGATTAATTTAATTCTTTATTATTATACTTAACTTATTTCATGTGGTGGATATAAAATCTAGATGCAGAGTTTTTGACAGGAAATTTATAAGCAATCATAAAGGGGCATCATCAATCTCAAGGTTGAGACATGAATTCTATCAACTAATTATTATTTTGTGATTTATTATCATCCAATTTATCAGGAATGTATTAACCCACGATAGAGTTTCACATTTTGATAGATCAAGATAATAAAATAAATTACTTGGTCTTATAATTACATCAAGATTAAGAGTATAAATATATTTAATAATCTAGAGAAGTTGTTTACAAATATTCAGAATATAAACAAGCATCTCTACCTGATCCGTTCAATATACACAAAAAATATATTAGCACAAGAATTCGGAATGGAGCTATTCTCATAGTCAAGATCAAATTATACATAATCTTGTGTTACAATCATCAAGATGTTTGTATAATTCCATCTTTGATTGTGAACATAAATTCATAATTTATAAGGATCGATAATTTTAATCTTTCTTGTATGAGCTAAATAACCACATACACTAAATCATCTACTATATAAGTAAATGACATATATGCTGGCACAATGATCTATTCAAACAAATTTTTATTAAATCAAAGTAAACAAAATAAACATTCTTTACATAGGATGAAAAGATAATAGTATACCTTAAACCACATGGTTAATTAGTAATATATTCTAACAATCTCTCACTTAAATTATAACTATGCACTCACAACTCTAACACACATTCCTTCCACGTGATTATCAAACATTTTTTTACGTTAAATCTCTTTGTAAATAGATCCGCCAAATTGTTCTTTGACTCAATTTTCAAAACTCTCACATAATCACCCCTTTAAGTTTTGTCCGAAATCAAGTGTTATTTTCTCTTAATGTGTTTGCTTTTCTTATGACTTCGTGGTTCTTTTGATCATTAACTAGGATCGAAATATTCAATTAAAAAAGAGGAAGCTAGAAAGGAGAGGAAGATTTTGAAAAGGAGAACTTGGTTATGGAAAACGACTCTTGAATTGGGTTGATTACAAATGACTAATGTCATCTTTATTTATACTTGTGTAGGGATGATTCTAGATACTGTTCTATATGCATCTATAAGACCAATTGATACAAGTTAGGTGTACACGAGCTGAGGTGGAAAAAATAGTAGGTGATGTGGCAAGTTAGTTAGAGTGTAGTAGTTATAATTTCAGATTCTGTTATTAGATTCAAATCTATAAATGTAGCAACTGCATGTAAGATGAGGCATTCATGAAATAATATATGATTCTCTCTTTCTTTTCTACATTCAATCCAACCTCAATTCTCGGTTACAACCCTGATTTGGCTACCATCTTCTTCGAGTTCTATCTCCTAGATTAACTAATTCCATTGTATATTGCTTAATTTCATCAATTGGTATCAGAGTCACTGATTCTCGGCTCAATAATCATGGTATTTCGTGACAGAAATCAAGATAAGTCAAGTGAGGAAGTTGATGGGAAACTTTCTCAGATTCAAGATCAATTGCAGAAGCTAATGGAGGGAATGTCAAGTATATACGAGAGGAATATTCAAGCTGAAAAGGAGCTTCTGAGAATCAAGAAAATCCTAGGTTTTATGGCATTGAAGGAAAAAGAAAAAGAACAAGGAAGAGAAGAATCTTCAACTAATAGGAGTTGTCCAGTAGGGATTCATATTGAAGGTTGGAACATGGATTCCATGGAGGAGGATCTGGGTATAATGGTAATGGAAATTTTTTCACTCGATATTCTAAACTAGATTTCCCTCGATTTTTTGGTTGTGATTTGTGTACTTGGTTGTACAAAGTTGATCAAGTTTTTTCTATGGATGAAGTTCCTTTCGAGCAAAAGTTAGCTTCAATTCATCTGGATGGTGAAGCTATTGCTTGGCACAGTTCATAAATGAATTCTCAAAATGTTGTTAATGACCTTTCCTGGACAGAGTATGTGTTGGCCTTGAATGAGCGATTTGGAGAAAGATTTGAAGATCCAATGGAGGCATTAAAAAATCTCTGGAAAAATGATAGTGTTAGGGACTACCAGACAGGATTTGATAGGTTATTAATAGGGGTCAATCTATCAACTGAGAATGCTATAAATTGTTTTTAGGGAGGTTGAAACCAGAATTGAACAAAGCAATCAAGATTTAAGCACCAAGGACTTTAATGCAGGCTTATAAGGTTGCTAGGCTACATGAGGGTGTTTTTTAGGCTCAAGCTCATACACGGGGTTTCAAATCAGTTCAGAAAGGGTCTAATGTTATTTTGCCTACTCCAAATTAGTTCAAGTCTCAGAATTATCAAAAAACCACCAACACACCAATCTAATTTTGTTAAGCCAAATAGGTTTATAAGATTGACTACTGCTGAGATGGATGCAAAAAGGGCCAAGGGCTTGTGTTTTTTGTGTGATGAAAAGTATGTAGTAGAACATAATTGCAGAGCCAACAAGTAGTTGCTCATGGTAGAATTACTAGAAGATGATGGATTCATGGAGTAGGAAAGAAATGAGGTAGTACAAGAAGTGACTGAAAGTCCACAAACAGGGGATGAACTCATGAATATTTCATTGTAAGCTTTCACTGGAGCTATTGGTTATCAGACCATTAAGGTGACTAGATATCATGAGAAGAGGCCCTTACAAGTTTTAATTGACACTGGAAGCACCCACAACTTCATTGACCAGGAGGTGGCCAAGAAGTTAGGTTGCAATGCTAGTGCTATAGATGAACAATATGTTAGTGTAATGCACTTGCTTCAGTCTGTAAAAACTTTCAATGGCTACTACGGGGTAGTACATTCTTATATGAATTTTTGTTATTGCCATTGGGAAATATGGATATTGTATTGGGAGTACACTGGTTACATACTCTTGGAAGAATTATGTTTGATTTTAAAAACATAACCATAGAGTTCATGTATAAAGGGAAGAAGCATGTGTTGAGAGGATCCAGTAGCCAACTCAAATCATCAACGGCTAGTTCTTTGATCAAGCGGGTGGGATTTGAAGCTCACTTCTACATGATGGAAGTGGTTAGTACTGAAGTGCCAGAAGCATATTGTCGTAACATACATGCTATACAAGGTACAGAGTTACATCCTTCATTATCTACCTTAGTGCAACAATATTCTAGTATTTTTGAAGCACCAACTACACTACCTCTTCATAGAGGATTATTTGATCATAAAATACCTCCCATTGAATCTGCAAACCCAGTGAATAAAAGACCATATAGATATCCTGGTATAAAAAAGGACATTATAGAAAAACTAGTTCAAGAGATGTTAAATCAAGGAGTAATCCAACATAGTACCAGTCCCTATGTTTCTCTTGTGATGTTAGTAGGGAAAAATGATGGAAGTTGGAGGTTATGTGTTGATTACAGGGAGTTAAATCAGTTGATAGTAAAGGATAAATTTCCTATACTCATTATTGAAGATCTGTTAGATGAATTATGTGGAGCTTCTGTATTTTCTAAGATAGATCTTAGAGCTGTCTATCACCAATTAAGGATGATTGATGGTGATACATATAAAACAACCTTCAGGGCTCATGAAGGGCATTATGAATTCTTGGTTATGCTTTTTAGCTTGACTAATGCTCCATCTTCATTTCAAAGCCTTATGAACTCTGTCTTCAAACCATTATTGCAGAAATCGGTGTTAGTTTTCTTTGATGATATATTGATTTTCAGCAAAACTATGGCTACTCATATTGATCATGTTAAGGTTGTATTTGATCTTAGGATTCAACATCAGTTGTATGCTAAAATGTCTAAGTGTGCTTTTAGTGTGCCTAAGGTAGCGTATTTAGGCCATATTATTAGTGCAGATGGTGTAGCTATTGATCCGAAGAAAATATTGGTTGTTCAGTCGTGGCTGCTTCCTATTAACCTTAAACAGTTGAGAGGGTTCTTAGGTCTTGCTGGGTATTACAGAAAGTTCATAAAAGGATTTGGGGCAATCTGTCGACCATTACACGACTTACTAAAAAGAGAGGGGTTCTTATGGAGTATGCTGCCACCAAGGCATTTGAAAAGCTAAAATTAACTATGGTGTTTGCTTTTGTTCTGTCAATGCCTGATTATGGGCAATCATTTATTGTGGAGACAGATGCTAGTGGCAAACGTATTAGAGCTATGTTGATGAGAAAGGGCATCCAATTGCTTTCATTAGCAAGGCTTTAGCTCCCAGACATCAAGCTATGTGTGTCTATGATAAAGAGTTGTTCGATCTCATTTTCGTTGTTTTGAAATGGTCTCATCACTTGTTAGGAAGGCAGTTCATTGTCAAAAATGATCAGAAAGCACTGAAATATTTTTTGAATCAGCATATTGATATATCGTGAGTTTACGGTATTTCTAATACATTTCACTTACAAGTAGTGTGTGTCTATGGCCTTTCTGGATTGGTTTTTATGTGTTTTTATCATATTTTGTAGGAAAGACGTTCAGGCGCGGAAGTAAAGGGACAGCTGAAATAACTGCAGAAAAGGCATCTACGGAGGTGATCTATGGATTATAGGTCCAGTGACGCTCCGTAGGTGATGGCCGTAGATCAGCAGGCAAGGCATGGAAGGCAAATCAGGGAAATCTGACAGAGTGTGGAACCACGGTGGCCATTCACGGTCCGTAGATTGATCTACGGACCGTACTGTTGATCCGTAGATTGATACTGCGAGGGTTCCAGTACCTGATTTTTGAAGATTTCAAGTGTGGAGCTACGGAAAAGGATTTATGGACTGTAGATCGATCTACGGTCCGTACTGCAAGTCTGTCGTTTGCTTCAGAGAAGCTGATTTTTGGAGGCAGAAATATTTTCTAAGTCCTGGCTGATGGAAGGGACTCACGGACTGTAGATCCATTGACGGTCCGTGAGTCAATCTCGTGGAATGAAGACGCGTGTCTAAACACACTTTCCTTAATTTGTTTCCCTTTTTATTTAGGACTTGTTTTTTATAAATCGGGCATGTAAACCTCATTTTTAGGGGTTAGATATTATTACTTTTGTTTTACTTTGTGACTAGGGAATTAATTTTTGCTACCGGAGCAATTCTTGATTTCCAAAGGTTAGTTTTGAAGATTTGGTTTGAAATTCGAGTTGAAATTATGGGTTTATTTTTCTCAACTACATAAGTTCATAATTCTTTCATCTAAAACAATGAATTGTGTTCATATGATTATGGGTAACTAAACTCCACAACTAGGGTTGTGGGATCCATAAGCAATTAACGAAGTATGAATAATAAATAAGCAATTCTTGAATAGTGTTTCTGCATGCATTGATAATTCTTTCGTTCAAAAGTCTTTTTAACGAGTGCACGCGTTAGAACTTGCCTTGTTACTATTTGTCGGACCAAGGAGGTCATCAACATGAAAAGAATTATCAACATAGATTTAGTGTGATACTATCTAATAGGCTAGTGTCGATTGGTGCGAAGTAATAACTAAGCCAAACATCGATTATCATGTCTAATATGAGCTAAAGGTAAGGGTTAGTAATTTATACACACGTAGCCGGACAAGGTGCAGGGTGAAATTCTCTAGATGCCGGACTAAGGATTTAGAGATACCTAACTTATCACTTTGTATGTAATACACTAGGAAATGATTGTTATTACTAGGATTACTGAGTTATGAGCTTGTGGTGAACACGTATACCCTAGTTAAATTTTCTCATCTTGATAACAACAAAAATTGACTTTTGTTTACTGATTACTTACTGAATTCTTACAATTTGTTTCATAAATCCCCCCTTTTTATTACTTGTTTCTGGAAGTACTTTGACTAAACGAATATAAGTGTAAGTTAAAGTTAAGTCTAAACCAGTTTCCTCGTGGGATTGACCCCAACCTACAAGTTGGGTTCTTTACTTGATAACGATCGCTTATGCTTCTTTAGGGAGGTGTAATTTGAGCGTATCAAATTTTGGCGCCGCTGCCGGGGAGACTTTGACTTTTAGATTAATTTTAACAACATTATTGAACTTTAGTCAAATATTTCCTAATTTTACTTTTTCTTTTTGTCCTTGTCTCTATATTTCCTAATTTTACTTTTTCTTTTTGTTCTTGTCTCTCTCAGGTTCTGACTCTAGTGTATGCTAAGGACACGGAGCCAAGGTGAACCACTTACTCCTTACGATCCAGAGTTGAACATAACTTTGCGAAGAATGAATAATCAAGGAATTTCAGTTAATCCTATCAGAGTAAATCTTGATGATACAATTGATTTATAACAGCCGAGAGTAGCTGGTGGGGAAAACTGGGGTCTAGCTGAAAATCAATTGGGAAATGCAGTGAGGGTGCACGGTCCACCAGACCTACAATTGCATGCCAACTACAGGGGCAACACAAATATTGCTGACTCTGATGGACCTCTAGTCTTACCTTCTCTGCCTCCGGGGCACACATTTGTGGTAACCAGTAGCTTGATGCAGATGCTTACAGTAAGGGGCTTGTTCTCAAGGTTGCCATTAGAGGACCCACATGCTCACATAGCCAAGATAAGGGTAGTCTGCAAGATTTGTGTAGGTCGGCCAGACTTGGATATGGATGTCATCGGATTGAGAGTGTTCCCTCTATCACTGACAAACGATGCTGCTATATGGTTCACTGAGCTTCCTTATAACTCAATCTATACATGGAACCAACTGAGGGATGTGTTCTTAGCAAGGTATTATCAAGTGTCCAAGAAGCTAAATCACAAAGATAGGGTCAATAATTTTGTGGCATTACCTGAAGAGTCTGTAAGTAGCTCATGGGACAGATTCACTTCGTTTATAAGAGGTGTTACGGATCACCGTATTGATAATGAGTCGCTGAAGAAATATTTCTATCGAGGTCAGGATGATAACAGTAAACCAATGCTGGTTACTATTACTAGAGGTTCATACGGTGAGTGCACATACGCACAGATCGTAGAAAAGCTGGAGAAGATCTCTCGCAAAAATAAAGCATGGAGCACTAGGAGGTCGGATACTGGGAGAAACACATTTGTCGTTCATGCTACAAACAACCAGTCTGCGAATGAGATTCGTGAAAAAATGGCTCAGATTAGGACCGAGTTGGGTTTGGTATTGAAGCATGTGAGCGGAGGTGCACAAAAGGTAAATGTTGTGAACTACTTGACTAGAACTCCACCACCAGTGAAAGAGTGTTACTATGAAGAGGATGCTTATGCTGTGAATGATCAGACGTTGGGTTTCCAACCAAATCCCCAAAGATCCAACACGGAAAATTGGAGCCAAGGTCAAAGAAACCAAGGTCAGAACTATGGAAATTACAATCGAGAGGGTCAATATGTCCAGGATGGGAACTTCAATTGCGACAACAACTACAACCGAAACAGCTATGGCAACAAAAATGATCGAGTTGGACCTTATGTTCGCCCTCAAAATTGGGAATCTGGTACTAGGGAAGCTGGAGAAAGTATGGCGCGTATTGAAGATATGATGCAGAAGATGATGAGAAGGTTTGATGGAGCTGATAAGAATGTGAAGGAGATGAGAAACGACTTGTCTGGTATTTGTCAAAAGGTTGATGCCCATGCAGTGTCAATAAAGCATTTAGAGTAGCAGATGACCCAATTATCTACTACAGTGAACCCACATCAATCTGGTACTTTCCTAGCAACACCATCCAGAATCCAAAGAATGACGGCCATTGAATGACGGTTACTACTTGAGGGGGTAAGCAAACCATTAATCCACCTATGTCGATTGTGGTGGAAGTTGAGATTAGAAAAGAAGATGATGTGATAGAGGTTAGAGAAAAGTCTGAGAATGCGACAGAGAAAGAAATGGAGATATCTCATAAAGTGGTCCCCATACTTAGACATTCACCACCTTTTCCAAAGAGATTAGTGAAGAAGACTGAAGATGGTAAATATCGCAGGTTTATTACTATGTTGAAGCAGCTTTCCATCAACGTTCCGTTGATAGAAGCTTTGGAACAAATGCATAGGTATGCAAAGTTTATGAAAGATATGGTAACAAAGAAGAGGTCTGTGAGTTTTGAAGATGATGATAGATTGCAGCATTATAGCACCATTGCCACAAGGTCTCTTGTGCAAAAGAAGGAGGATCCTGGTGCCTTCACAATTCCATGTACTATCGAATTGTTACACTTTGCTAAGACATTGTGCGATCTTTGTGCTAGCATCAACCTCATGCCATTGTCTATTTACAAGAAGTTGGGTCTAGGAGACCCAAAGCCCACTACAATGCGGTTACTGATGGCCGATCGGACTGTGAAAAGGCCCATTAGTGTACTCTATGATGTGCTAGTAAAGTGGAATCTTTCATTTTTCTGGCAGATTTGTGATTCTTGACTGTGAGGTTAATTTTGAGGTTCCCATCATCCTTGGGAGACCATTTCTTGCCACAGGGCATGCGTTGGTTGATATGGAAAAGGGACAGATGAAGTTCAGACTGAACAATGGAGAAGCAATATTCAATATTTGTAGGTCCATGAAGCAGAGTGGTGAGCTCCAAACAGTATCTGCTATAACTTACAGAGTGGAGAGCGGGACAAAAGTGCAAATTGAAGAGTGACTAGGTGTTGAGGCACTAGCAGTAGTTATGATGAATTTTAATAGTGATGGTATTGAAGAGTATGATGAGTTGGTAGCCGCACTCGATAGGTGTGAATATCAGTTTTAACCAAAGAAGTATGAGTTAGACATGAAAAATCGCGAGTCCCTACCCGCAAGACCATCTATTGTGGAGGCACCGAAAGTGGAGCTTAAGGCTCTACCACCGCATTTGAGGTATGTATACTTGGGCAGAGAGAATACTTCGCTGGTCATCATTGCGGCAGATTTGAATGCGAGACAAGTAGAGTGCTTGGTGACTGTATTAAAGAGGTTCAAGCAAGCTATTGGGTGGACTATTGCGGATATTAATGGGATTCCTCCCGGTATTTGCTATCACAAAATCCAACTCATGCCAGATCATAAGCCCAGTATCGAGCACCAGAGAAGATTAAATCCACTTATGCAAGAGGTAGTTAAAAAGGAGATCATCAAGTGGTTGGATGCAAGAGTTATTTATCCCATTACAGATAGTAGTTGGGTGTGTCCTGTGCAGTGTGTGCCTAAAAAGGGTGGCATTACTGTGGTTCCAAATAAAAGAAATGAGCTTGTTTCAATGAGGCCTGTGACTAGATGGAGAGTTTGTATGGATTACCGAAAGTTGTATGTTTGGACAGAAAATGACCACTTTTCTATGTCATTCATGGACCAGATGTTGGATAGACTTGCAGGAAAGGGTTGGTATTGTTTTCTAGATGGGTATTCGGTCTACAATGAAATTTCTATAGCTCCAGAAGACCAAAAGAAGACCACCTTCACTTGCCTTTATGGGACTTTTACTTTCAAACGGATGCCATTTGGGTTGTGCAATGCTCCAACAACTTTCCGCTGTATGATGTCGATATTTTCTGATATGGTGGAGGACACTATTGAAGTGTTCATGGATGATTTTTCAGTTGTAGGTGATTCTTTTGATCGTTGTCTGGATCATTTGGCCGAAGTGCTTAAGAGGTGTGAAGACTGTAACTTGGTGCTGAATTGGGAGAGATGTCATTTTATGATTAAAGAAGGTATAGTGTTGGGTCATCGAATTTCAGAGAAAGGTATTGAGGTTGATAGAGCTAAAGTTTAGGTAACATAAAAGCTTCCGCCACCTATTTCTGTAAAAGGTGTTAGAAGTTTTCTTGGGCATGTTGGGTTCTATAGGAGATTCATAAAAGAGTTTTCAAAAATTGCACACCCATTGTGCAAACTGCTCGAAAAGGAGTATAAGTTTGACTTTGATGAGGCTTGCCTGAGAGCATTTAGAGAGTTGAAGGAGAAGTTGGTCACTGCACCTATCATTATTTCACTTGATTGGGGACAACCGTTTGAGGTAATGTGTGATGCAAGTGGAGTGGCGCTTGGTGTGGTACTAGGATAGAGGAAAAAGAAAATTCTTCACCCTATTTACTATGCTAGCAAAGCTCTAAATGTAGCCCAAAAGAATTATACTGTGACCGAACAAGAACTTCTTGCAGTGGTTTTTGCATTCGAGAAATTTCGATCCTACTTGTTTGGTACTAAGGTCATAGTGCATATTGACCATTCTGCATTGAGGTATTTGATGGCAAAAAAGGATGCAAAACCAAGATTGATTAGATGGGTATTGTTGCTGCAAGAGTTTGATTTTGTGGTAAAAGATAGAAAGGGGACCGAAAATCAAGTTGCCGATCACTTGTCCAGATTAGAGGAAGAGGCTTTGTTAAAGCTTGGAGATAGGGCTGAAATTAATGATGTTTATCCAGATGAACAGGTATTGGCTGCTTCTCATGATTTGATTCCATAGTTCGCAGACTTTGCTAATTACTTGGGAAGCGATTTGGTGCCCCCGGACTTGTCTTTTCACCAGAGGAGAAAGTTTATGCATGATGTGAAGAAATTCTTTTGGGATGAACCTTACTTGTATCGTAGGTGTGCTGATGGGATTATTCATCGTTGTGTGCCCGAGGTTGAGATGCTGAGTGTACTTGAAGCATGTCATTCATCGCCTGTTGGTGGGCATCATAGTGGTATTCGGACTGCGCACAAGATTTTGCAGTGTGGGTACTACTGGCCTACCATCCACCAAGATGCTCATGATTTCGCCAAGTCTTATGATCGTTGCCAAAGAGAAGGAGGGACTTCAAAGAGGCAAGAGCTCCCTATGAATCTGATATTGGTGATAGAGTTGTTTGATGTATGGGGCATTGATTTTATGGGTCCATTTGTGAGTTCATACGGAATTAAGTATATTCTTGTTGCGGTTGATTATGTATCGAAGTGGGTGGAAGCAGTTGCGCTCCCCAACAATGAAGGTAAAAGTGTCACCGCATTCTTGAAAAAGAACATATTCTCCAGATTCGATACACCGAGGGCGATTATCAACGACGGAGGTTCTCACTTTTGTAATAAGTTGTTCAAGGCACTACTTGAGAAATATGGTGTCTGCCACAATGTAGCCACTCCTTACCATCCGCAGACTAGTGGGCAAGTTGAAGTGTTCAACAGAGAAATCAAACAGATCTTAGCGAAGACTGTGAATGGTAATAGAACGGATTGGTCAAGGAAGCTTGATGATGCTCTATGGGCCTATCGCACTGCATACAAGATCCCCATAGGTATGTCTCCTTACCAACTTATATATGGGAAGTCTTGTCATTTACCGGTAGAGCTAGAACATAAGGCGATGTGGGCAATGAAGAAGTTAAATTTGGATTGGGGTGTCGCATCGAATCAAAGAATGAATGGCTTGAATATGTTTGATGAGTTTCGCCTGAAAGCTTATAAAAGTTCATCCTTGTACAAAGAGAAGATGAAGCGGTATCATGATCAAAGAATTGAAAAACGAGAATTTGTGGTTAGTGATCTTGTGCTTCTATTCAACTCTAGGTTGCGCTTGTTTCCAGGCAAACTCAAGTCCAAATGGACTAGGCCATTTTTGCTCACACAAGTGCTTCCCTATGGAGCGGTTGAGCTTGAGAATAGTGAAGGAACAAGGTTCATGGTAAACGGACAAAGGATCAAGATCTATCTGGGAAATGCAGAAAGTGTGCAAGAAGTGATTGAGGCCTACAATCTTGATGAAGTCTGAGTAATCAAGAAACTTGTGTCGTGCAGCGACGTTAAATTAAGCGCTGCTTGGGAGGCAATCCAAGATGTACAATCTAGCCAACGATAGGTTTCTGTTTTCTATTTAGTAGTTTTCTTTGTTTAATTGCGTCTCTGTATCAATTTAGATAGGTGTTTTAGTTTTTTTTAGTGTTGGCTAGAATTAGCATAGGGTCCGTGTCTAAAAAGTGTCCAAAAAATGTAAAAAGAATAGCCTAATAGTTGCTACACGTGCAGGTACGCTATGAAAAATCTTCAAAAAATAGTCTGGTGCAGAGGTCTACAGACCCCATTGACGGTCCGTCGTTCTACCTACGGACCGTGGATGGTGTCCGTAGATCCCAGGTAAGCTCCTAAATTTTTCTAAGTGTAAGAGTGATCTACGGTCCCAACCTACGAACCGTAGATCGATCCACGGATCGTAGACGGGGCCTCGTGGGTCCAAAACCCTAAATCTGTCTGACCCGACCCGGACCCCCTTATTTAAAACTCCCCTAATTTCAAGTCATTTCCACTTCCCTCCATTCACTCTCCAACCGTTTCAAACACCCTCAACTCCCCTAAATCACGCCATAACTCCCCCTTAAAATCATCCCTTCCATTCCCCCATCATTCCCACAATTCCTTTCCATTCTGAATACAACTCATTCCATATTCCACAAAAAGGGTCCGGTGTTGGGTTAGTAACGAAGAGGTGATTCTTTGGTCTTACAAAACATAGTGTCGTCACGAAATCACTCCACTCCACGTTGCTTGTAAGGTAATAAACTTTCCCCTCACTTTGAATTTCGGTTCATAGATAGAATATAGAAAGTCGGGAGTCGGGTCTTGACCTTGGGTAATTGTTAGATGAAATTGCATGATAAAATTGGAAGTTACAATACCCTTGGAACGATAGATAGTGATTGTGTTGCCTTGTTGTATGTGATTATAAGTCTACATGTAAGTTTCGACTTAGGGTTCCAAAATTTGTCTTAAATAATTTATAAAATGATTAATCGGAATCTTAAGAATGACAAACTAGCATAATTCAATGTTGAAATGCCTGGTTAGACTAGGATATTGTTGAAAATGGTCTAAGATGTGGACTTGAAAATTAAGAATGGCTAAAACCTAGCACAGATCCCATCTACGATACCCCGTCTACGGACCGTAGATCAATCTACGGACTGTAGATTGGGTTCGTGGGTTGATGCTCTTGAAAATTTCACCAAGTGTGAAACCACGGATGTGGACTACGATCCGTAGATCAATCTACGGACCGTTCTGTACATCTGTGGTTTCTATCTGTGACCAATATTATTGGTCCTCTGATCCACGAAAGGGTTCCACAGATCGTAGATCAGTCTACAGACCGTAGGTCCCCTCCGTGGATGACCATTGTAGCCTCTGTCTGAAATTTTCTTGGGACTTTGTTACTGTTCGTTTATAGTTCTAAAGTTTTTTTTTAGCTGTTTAGATTTAGTTTTGGCACTAATATCGCTTCCACAGGTACGATGGCACCCAAGAAGCTAGTCACCTACTCAAAACATGGGAAGTCAAAATTTGTTGCTCCTAGCTTCAGGTTAATCGATGAGGACACAGACACGGAAAGAGATCCAACATACGTTCCTCCCAACACAAGGACTTCTCCCATTTCACCTCGAGCCACCAGAGGCCCCTCGGAAGGTGATTCCCGACGTAGTCACTGTCTCTCATTCTGATGAGGAGCACACACTGATCGGGTCACCAACTGAGGCTGCTTCCAGTTCAGCTATTGGGTCTGCGTTTGGCTCCGAGTCTACCCATGCTTCGGGCTCTGAGTCCAGCCATGCTTCAGGGTCCGAGTCTACCTATGGTTCGGGGTCCAACGCCAAGTCAGCCACAGGGTCCAGCCAGAATGAACAAGCAGCCTCATCTGATGAGGCTACTAGCTTAGAGTCAGTACCCATACCAAGAAATGAGAACCCTACTCCAGTGTCCGGTGAGCCAAACAGATGGTGTGTTGAGGGCCAATGGCAAATCTATCGGGATGCCAAGATGATTAATGATAAAGAGAAGATGGCCCGAATTGTTACAGAGGAGCGCAGAGTCCTCACAGGGAGCTTGTCCACTGTCCCCGACATTCACCGACTTTTTAACTTTCATAAGTGTGACTGGATGGCTCGAGACCCAGGGACTTATAGCGAGGAGATTGTGCGGGAGTTCTACGCCTCCTATGTTGCCACTCTCCGTGGGTCGATCTCCAAGAAATCAAAGCCCTTAGCCCAAGATCCTCTCACGTCCACTATGGTCCGAGGTTGTCCGGTAGACATATCACAGGCTACCATTAACCGCTTTTTCTATTGGCCTACCATAGGTCACAGTTGGTCACTAAACACAACGAATTTGATTACAAATGGGACATCGTGCGGAGAGGTGCTTTCCGGAGGAATGATGAGCAGCGAGAGGTTGTTATACTATGGTTGGATCAGTACATTGCTGCTGATGGCAAGCGTGTAGAGTGGGTCGCCACACCACGGTTGGGTATCCGAAAGGCCACATTAAATTTTGCGGCCAAGTTCTTCTGGTTGTTGGTGAGTAACAGGGTATCGCCTACAAAACCTGACAACCAACTCACTTGGGACAGAGCGGTCATGGTTGCAGCATTAGTAGCAAGAATGAAGATTGACTTTGCCCGCATGCTGCTGGCAGAGATTCACAAGAGGGCATTCAAGACCTCCACTACTTACCCCTTTCCATGTTTGATTTTCCAATTGTGCAAGGACTCTGGAGTGCCGATCTGGCATTGTGATAGGTTGATCCCACCCTACCGGGGCTTTGGATATAGGCCTCATCCGAGATGAGGCAAATATGGCGGCACCTCGCAGAGAGCCCCAGGTTGAGGTACCCCCTTGGGCGCCGATCTTGCAGACACGGTGGGGTAGGCACAGGGCAATGACCCCATTATACCAGATTACTCTGATACTATCTCGGCCTCCTGTTCTCAGGCCGCTAGTATGGCTCCTAGTTCATCCCGGTCCACACCACAGTTAGGAGCTACTGTTGTCCCATTGGCCAAAGTACAGAAATTAGAGGCTCAGATGGCCACATTGTTGCATCATATCCAACCTTGGATGCAAAAGTCTATAGTCGAGTCTGCGGCTAGAATGGAGCGAAGGATGGAGGGCATGATGGACCGAAAATTCCAGGCCATTAATAAGCGTCTTGATGCTTTTGAATTACGAGTCCTCGAGTGACCATCCCCGACCATAGATCTATCTTCTTGTCAAGCTGAATTAGCCAGTCTCCGGGCTGACGTTGATGTCATTCTTTCCACCCCTACAGTTGAGCCTCAGGCTGCACTTACTGCACTAGTAGATGATACGGTGCTGGATGTTTTATTCAGTGGGATCGCCGAGGAGGAATCTGCACCTACACATACCAAAGGTAAGAGGCACCGTTCTAGTCACACTGAGGAGGAAAAAGCTCAAAAAGAGACAACATAGGCAGGAGAAGAAGGCTAGGAAGGCTTCGATTTTAGATGAAGAGTTGTGCCAGCAGATGGTGCGTGAGAGTATTGCAGGGGCATCGAGTTCTGCCCCAGTTGTAGAGGTCCCGCTTGTTGTGAAGGACATTGTGAACACCACTGATAGTGCGGTGAGAGTGATAGATAGCACTATTGAGGGTGCTATGATGGATGATGTGGACACTACTGAGGGTGACACTTGTTCCAGCGGGCTCCGGGAAATTGGACCCACCCGCTTGTTGATGATTCACCAGCATATGCGCCACATGTTTGCTTCGCCCAATCCATTTTACTTTTCTGCTTTTGTATGCATTGGGGACAATCACATCTATTTTTGTTGGGGGTGGGGTAAATTGATTGTGAGTGATAGGGTGAAGTTTGAGTAACCCAACTCATAGATCCTCTCGTGGGATTTTCTTGCCTGTGTTCTTTTTCCCCAAAAGACTATTTAATTTATGTTGAACCGGCATGTGTTAGGATCATATGTGTAAAAGCATGAAAAAGAAAGAAGCATGATGGCCTGAAAAAATGATACCCGTCAGATTTTGTGATGTGTGCTAGAATTTGTAAGCTATGATTAGTTGAATGTGTTGGCTCTGTGTATGACATGATAATAAATCAACTTGATGGCATGACTTAAGCTGAAACTTGAACTGAGTAATTTGATAATATGATAATGAAACGATGTGCCAAGAGTGTGTGAGAATAGTTGAGTGTTCAAACAGTTTTTGTGCAAAACTAGAACTTGCCCGGTTAGTCCTGCTAAGACAATTCAATCTAGAGGTTAGGAAGTGATCATAGGCCATTGTTCTGATAAGTCTGCAAATTGCCTAAAAGAAGGATCCAACCAAATGAAACAAATGCTCCATTTGATCCAAATACCTTGAGCCTAAAATAATACCATTTCTTTCTAAACCCCGAACTCACCTTCCTATAATCGACTATGTTGGCCCCAATCCCTCCTTGAACATGTGCACCTCGACTTAGGCCAAAAGGCTAAGTTGAGGTGGCTAATGTAAAAAGTAACTTCAATCTTGGCCCTAACCCGACATCGGGTATTGTGCACCTCAACCAATAGAAAATCCATAAATTGAGGGTGGCTATGAAAGAGGAAACTGAAAGAAAAATGGGTATGAAAAAGAGTTTGATGTTGAAAAAGAGAGGAAATGATGTGACTTGTTGAAAGCTAAAAGAAAAATAAAATAAAAGTAAAAAGAGCTACAAATTCTAAAGTCACATCTGTGGTTGAAGAAAATCAAGGGAAAGAAGGTAAAACGGTATGATGGCAAAAATAGGGCAAAAAGAGGTTGAAAGCCTAGTGTAATGTCAAAGAGGACAGAAAGTCACTAAGAAGTACCCAAATGTACCACACCTGACCCTGAGCTTACGTTACAAGCCAAGAAAGTCCTATAGTGATCCTAGAGTCTAGTTTGGAGAGTCTAAGCAGTGAAATTAAGGGCAAGCCTATGGGACTGAGCACTAACTGTACTGGAAGTTATTTCTGAGTGTGAGTGTTGAATGAATCCTTGTACTCAAATTCATAGGTCATTGTGCGAAAGAAAAGGGATTTTGTTTGAAGTAAGGGCACTTAGTACATTGTCGGAGAGTTGGTACCTTGGTGATAGTGAAACAGTATATGTTATGTGTTGGTTGGTCAATCGTTGTCATGGTTTGATCCGCATAAATTAACTTATCGAGTCTAAGAGAACAAATTTTGTACCGACAAAGAGAGAGGGGTAGAAAGCCATGTGATTGTTTGTGATTGAAATGCTTGCTTCTATACAAGTGTTGTTTAGAGTCTTAGTGCATCGCTTGAGGACAAACAACGAATTTAAGTTGAGGGTGTTAATATACCGTGAGTTTGCGGTATTTCTAATACATTTCACTTACAAGTTGTGTATGTCTAGGGCCTTTTTGGATTGATTTTTATGTGTTTTTATCATATTTTGCAGGAAAGACATTCAGGCGCGGAAGTAAAGGTACAGTTGAAATAACTGCAGAAAGGGCACCTACAGAGGTGATCTACGGACCGTAGGTCCAGTGACGCTCCGTAAGTGATGGCCGTAGATCAGCAGGCAAGTCATGGAAGGCAAATCAGGGAAATCTGACAGAGTGTGGAACCACGGTGGCCATTGACGGTCCGTAGATTGATCTACGGACCGTACTGTTGATTCGTAGATTGATACTGCGAGGGTTCTAGTACCTGATTTTTTAAGATTCCAAGTGTGTAGCTACGGAAGGGGATTGACGGACCGTAGATCGATCTACGGTCCGTACTATAAGTCCGTCGTTTGCTTCAGAGAAGCTGATTTTTGGAGGCTGAAATATTTTCTAAGTCCTGGCTGACGGAAGAGACTCACGGACCGTAGATCCATTGACGGTCCGTGAGTCAATCTCATGGAATGAAGACGCGTGTCTGAACACACTTTCCTTAATTTGTTTCCCTTTTTATTTAGGACTTGTTTTCTATAAATTGGGCATGTAAACTTGGTTTTTAGGGGTTAGATATTATTACTTTTGTTTTACTTTGTGACTAGGGAATTAATTTTTGCTACCGGAGCAATTCTTGATTTCCAAAGGTTAGTTTTGAAGATTTGGTTTGAAATTTTGGGTTTATTTTTCTCAACTACGTAAGTTCATAATTATTTCATCTAAAACAATGAATTGTGTTCATATGATTATGGGTAACTAAACTCCACAACTAGGGTTGTGGGATCCATGAGTGATTAACGAAGTATGAATAATAAATAAGCAATTCTTGAATAGTGTTTCTGCATGCATTGATAATTCTTTCGTTCAAAAGTTTTTTTAACGAGTGCACGCATTAGAACTGACCTTGTTACTACTTGCCGGACCAAGGAGGTAACCAACAGGAAAAGAATTATCAACATAGATTTAATGTGATACTATCTAATAGGCTAGTATCGATTGGTGCAAAATAATAACTAAGCCAAACATCGATTATGATGTCTATTATGAGGTAATGTAAGGGTTAGTAATTTATACACACGTAGTCGGACCAAGGTGCAGGGTGAAATTCTCTAAATGCTGGACCAAGGATTTAGAGATATCTAACTTATCACTTTGCATGTAATATAATAGGAAAGGATTGATATTACTAGGATTACTAAGTTATGAGCTTGTGGTGAACACGTATACCCTAGTTAAATTTTCTCATCTTGATAACAACAAAAATTGACTTTTGTTTACTGATTACTTACTGAATTCTTACAATTTGTTTCATAAATCCCCCCTTTTTATTACTTGTTTCTGAAAGTACTTTGACTAAACGAATATAAGTGTAGTTAAAGTTAAGTCTAAACTAGTTTCCTCGTGGGATCGACCCCAACCTACAAGTTGGGTTCTTTACTTGATAACGATCGCTTATGCTTCTTTAGGAAGGTGTAATTTGAGCGTATCACATATCCATACTGATTTCCAAGTGGCTTGCATCTCCAAGCTTATGGCTTTTGATTTTTGTATTGAATACAAGAAAGGGGTTGAGAACAAGGTTGATGATGCTTTGTCCAAGAAACCTGATGTTGAGTTATTGGCAATCTCATTGCTTAGTCCTCATAACTCTCTATTGGATCAGATTAAAGCTTCTTGAAGTTCTGATCAATCATTGCAAGGAATTATTGCTAAGGTGAAGGCATTGCCCTATAAATATTTTATTTGGCATAACAATCAGTTGAGGTGGAAGGGTAGATTGGTGGTCGGTGCTGATTCTGAACTCAAAAGGTCTATCATTGCACTTTGACATGACTCTACTCAAGGGGGTCATTCTGGCATGGATGCCACTATTAAAAGGTTGCGGTCCTTGTTCTATTGGAAAACACTAGTACAAGATACTAGAAACTTCATTAACAAGTGTGATATATATCAGCGACATAAGTATGATGTTGCGGCAAGCCCAGGGTTGATACAACCTCTATCAGTGCCAGATGGGGTGTGGACTGGCATTTGTTTGGATTTCATTAAGGGTCTGCCCAAATCTAATGGCAAATGGGTTATTTTGGTTGTTATAGACAGGTTAAGTATGGTCATTTCTTGGCTTTGTCCTATCTATACTCTGCTCAATCAGTGGCTCAGTGTTTCCTTGACAATATCTTTAAGCTCCATGGCATGCCTAACACCTTGACCAGTGATCGAGATCCAATTTTCCTTAGTAACTTTTGGCAGGAGTTGTTTAGTTTGCAGGGTGTTCAATTGCAAAGATCTACTGCCTACCATCCTCAAACAGACAGAGGTTTTGAACAGAACCCTTGAAACGTACTTGAGGTGTTTTTGTTCTGACAAGCCTAAGAAATAGTGTTCTTATTTGCCTTTAGCTGAATGGTGGTACAACACCACCTACCATACCACTATTAAGTGTACGCCTTATGCAGTGTTGTATGGGCAAAAATCTCCTATTCATCTCCATTATTTAACGGTGAAGCTTCTACTGATATGGTGGACAGGTCCTTGGCTGCCAAAGAGTCCATAATTCAGCTGTTGAAGTTTAATATCCTTAGGGGCTCAACAAAGAATGAGGGATATTGCTAATAAACATAGGTTTGATATATCATTTGAGGTAGTAGAATGCGTTTATCTGAAGCTCCAACCTTATAGACAAGTTTCTCTTGTTGTTAGGACTTTTCCTAAATTGGTTGCTAAGTACTATGGTCCTTATCCCGTTGATGCCAAGATTGGAGCAATGGCTTACATGTTGTTGCTACTAGTTGATGTTCTTATTCACCCAGTTTTCCATGTTTCCCAACTAAAGAGATGCCTTGAAGTTCCCTCCATCATCAATCATCCTCTTGTTTTCCACCTTTCCAGTCCCTATTGTCCTAGTCCTGAGGCAGTTCTCGACAAAAGGCTTGTGAAGAAGGGTAATAGAGCAGTGGGACAAGTCTTGGTGAACTGGTCTGGTATTGATGACACTCAAACTACTAGGGAGTTTGAATCTGAGTTGCTGCATAGGTTCCCTACATTTCATCCTTGAGGACAAGGATTTTCTTCAACAAGGGGTATTGATACAAGTTAGGTGTACACGAGCTGAGGTGGCAAAAATAGTAGGTGATGTGGCAAGTTAGTTAGAGTGTAGCAGTTATAATTTCAGATTCTGTTATTAGATTCAATTCTATAAATGTAGCAACTGCATGTAAGATGAGGCATTCATGAAATAATATCTGATTCTCTCTTTCTTTTCTACATTCAATCCAGCCTCAATTCTCGATTATAACCCTGATTAAGCAAAATCATACGAAAAGACAAAGGGGGATTTGAGATAACCATAACGGATGCGTCGGATGGGCGTCAAGTGGTTGATATTATCCCTCCCGGACCAGAACTTCTTGTTTCCGGGGGCGAATCATGCCTAAACATCTACACCTTCCATGGAAAGTTTGAAAGAATTCCATTTCCTTAAGGAATCAGTCCCAAGAGCGGCTATGATTAACTAATTCCATTACAGATTGCTTAATTGCATCACCAATCTAGATAACTTTATTTACTAACTATCTAAAAAAAATCTAAAATTTCTAGACATATTTTAAAATACGTATCTAAGATGCTACAATGGGTTATTCTAGAAGCTTTTCTAAAAACATATGGNCACCTCAATTTAATTTATTGATTAATTTAATTCCTTATTATTATACTTAACTTATTTCATATGATGGATATAAAATCCAGATGCATAATTTTCACATGAAATTTATAAGCAATCATAAAGAACATAGGGTTTTTTGTAGCTCCTAGAAATTAACTTTAGTTTTTTCATAAAAAGAACACCAAATAATTCACAAATAACCACTTATGGATTATGTTATTCGGACTCATCAAAAATGTCATTGGATGCTTGTCGGAACCTCTCAAAAGTGTGCATTTTAAAAGAATTTAACACGCTACGACTGTAATTATAAAAAGTCCAAGCAATATAGCTTCTGCATGTAGAGTTCAAATTCAATTGCCATAAGTAAAACTCTTTTAATTTTACTTTGACATAATATATAAATAAACTTTTAAACTTGGTCTTTGACAAGTAATTCAATTATGAGTGTGCATATCTAGACACTTTAACTTGATATCAACTAGTAATAAAATACTCCAATTTGTTTTTACTGTGTCTTGTGGACATCCAACGTCACCGAAGCATATAAATTTTGGAAATATCTAAATGATTATTTTGTAAGTTGACGTGTTCAATTGATACAATAAAGATGAGTTATGAGACCAAATTTGAGTTTACCCAGAATACCTATTTGTTGCTAAATGCTAATGGCAAAGTGTGAAATCAAGAATTAACATCAGTCTAGTTGGACAAATTCAGTTATTTTCAATCCTTTTATAGTTTGAAAGCAACAAAGAAATTGAACAAGACACGTGCCGCCAAATGGCAGAACCGACTATTCTAATAATTTGATCATTTGTCAACTTTGTAGTTCACCTTCACTCACCAACCACCTTTGTACACTTGTTCTGAATTATAATTTCTTCTTTACTTCCCCACACACTTAACTTCAAAATTTGAAAATAAGGACCCCGAAGTCTATTAAATTGTTAAGTTGATTTTCTTGAAACAGAATCATATTTCCAATTTGCAACATATGGCTCTCTGTTTCATTTCCTCTGTTTTGGCTCTGCTGTTACTGTTTGTAGCAGAGCTTCATGTCTGTGTAGTGTCTGGCAGTGTTATTTTGGGTTCAAGATTGTTAGCTAAAGAGAACCAAGCATGGTTTTCTGACAATGGAACTTTTGCTTTTGGCTTCACTCCAGCAGTGGGCTCTAATGATCAATATCAGTTGGCAATTTGGTTTGCACAAATACCAGGAGACAGAACACTTGTTTGGTCTCCTAATATGTAAGTGTAAAACTCCTTCTCAACTAATGATCGAATTCGCTTAGCTTATCACTTAGGTGTTTAAGTTGTATGCACCTTATAAGTAGTGGTGGAGTCTGAGTTTTCACTAAGGAGATTCAAAATATACAGAAACGAATAACACAAAGAAATTAAAGAGATTTAATATTTGCTATATATACCTAAAATTTAATTTTGACGTTTTATATGTGGTGTAATTTACCATCGAAGGCAGTTTGCATGAACCTCCTTGTGTCCTACTAGCTCCCCTCTTACTTATAAGGTTTTGTTAGGTAGTTTATCTTTATTGATATAAGCTTTATATTTTCGACACAGAACATAGATATATACGTGAAATTCTAGATCTGCATATGTTAGTAGGAGGAAAAGTTGCATGATCAAACTGTAGCTTCTCTTCATTAACTTTTCGACACACACGAAATCCATTCCAGCTTTGGGGGTTGCTTTTCTTTCAAAGTTCAAGATTTGAGATTTTATGGTGAATAACAAGTTCTTGAAAATATTCAAGAGGTAGATGTAAGTATGGAATTATAGATTAGCAATGTTAAAGTCTGATTTTAGAGAAGGAACAAAGAAGAAAATATACCTCCACCTCTAGTTTTTAATAAAGATTTTGCAGGTAATATAACTTTTTGGCCATTTTGTGTCAATCCTCTAAATAGAAATTCCCCAGTCAGCAAAGATGCAATCTTGGAGTTTGGCACCACAGGAAATCTCTTGTTGATGGATGGAGACACCACAGTGTGGGCATCAAACACCTCGGAAGCAGGCGTTGAGTTGGCTGTCATGTCTGAAAATGGCAACTTCATTCTCTACAGCACCAATCTAAGTACTATTGCATGGCAAAGCTTTTCACATCCATCTGATACTCTCTTGCCTGGTCAATCCTTAACAGTGTCACTAGAATTAACATCATCAAAATCACCTTCCCATGGTGGTTACTACACTTTAAAAATGTTGCAGCAGCCTACTTCACTAAGCCTTGCATTGACCTATAATGTCCCCAACTACTACGATTCATCGCCTGAATTTTACAGCAATTTTTCTTATTGGTCAGGACCTGACATATCAAATGTGACTGGAGATGTTACTGCAGTATTGGATAAAGCAGGAAGCTTTGGTATAGTTTATGGCTCATCTTCAGATGGAGCAGTTTATGTATATAAAAATGATGGAGATTATGGAGGACTATCATCGGCTGTAAATCAAACGAATTCCAATGTTCCATCTATTCTACGTCGATTAACCCTTGAGGTCAATGGGAATTTACGTTTGTATCGATGGGATAATGATGTGAATGGATCAAGGCAATGGGTTCCCGAGTGGGCAGCTGTGTCTAATCCATGTGATATTTCTGGAGTTTGTGGCAATGGGATATGTAATTTAGACAGAAGCAAAACAAATGCTTCTTGCACATGTTTGCCAGGGACTTCTACGGAGGGAAATGATGTTTCATGTTCGGGAAATCCTCCAGTGACAGGGAAATGTGGACCTCAGCATGAAAACTTGATGTCCCAGTTCAAAATTTCTACGGTTCAGAAAACAAATTATTATTTCTCAGAATCATCTGTTATAGGAAATTATAGCGATAAAGGGACACTGTCCAAATGTGGTGATGCTTGCTTATCAAACTGTGATTGTGTTGCTTCTGTTTATGGACTTAGTGAGGAAAAGGCTTATTGTTGGTTACTCGGGAGCTTGGAATTTGGTGGATTTGAGGATCCTGTTTCGACCTTATTTGTGAAGGTTGAGGCCAATGCCTCAGTATCTGAAAAACCTGGGAATTCATCAGATGAGTCGAAGAGTAGGCACGATAAGGTTTTGGTACTTCCTATAGTCCTGAGTATGACTGTTCTCATTTTGCTTCTCTGTTGTTTATTGTATATCAATATCCATAGGAGAAGATCTATGAGAAGGGCACTTGAGGGCTCTTTGCTGTTATCTGGAGCTCCAATTAGCTTCAGCTACCGCGACCTGCAATGTTGGACTAACAATTTTTCCGAGTTACTTGGAACAGGTAAAGATATAGAATTTTTATTACTTCTATGATACTAACCTCTCAACTATAGAAATAACAAGCACAGAAAACTGTTCTCTTTCAGATAAGGTACGAATATGATCAGTAACATTGCTGCTTTGACAGGTGGATTTGGAAGTGTGTATAAAGGAAGTTTAAAGGATGCAACATTGATTGCAGTAAAGAAACTTGATAAAGTTTCACCTCATGGGGAGAAGGAATTTATAACAGAGGTCAAAACCATTGGCTCTATGCATCATCTGAACTTGGTTCGTCTATGCGGTTACTGTTCTGAGGGAACGCAACGGTAAGTTTTAACTTTTTTTCATTGTAATTTGTGATGTATAGATTGGGAAGTATGTAGAATTGTAGCATTACAGTCTAGGACTAGCACAACTTTCACTAAAATTTTCACTCTTTGGCAGGCTACTAGTGTATGAGTACATGAAAAATGGCTCATTAGACAAGTGGATATTTCATTCATTTAGTACAAGAAATAGACTACTGGATTGGGCGTCACGTTTTCGCATAGCAGTTGGCACTGCACAAGGGATAGCCTATTTTCATGAGCAATGTAGGAACAGAATTATACATTGTGACATCAAGCCAGAAAACATACTTCTGGATGAGAATTTCTGCCCTAAAGTATCTGATTTTGGACTAGCTAAGTTAATGGGAAGAGAGCACTCTCATGTTGTCACAATGATCCGAGGAACGAGAGGTTATTTAGCTCCCGAGTGGGTCAGCAATCGACCTATCACTGTAAAAGCTGATGTTTACAGCTATGGCATGCTTCTTCTAGAGATCATTGGTGGTCGGAGAAATCTTGATATGACTTGTGATGCAGATGACTTCTTTTATCCTGGATGGGCTTACAAGGTACACACGCAATCCTCTAATTGTATTCACAGTGTTCCCTCCTTTCTGGTACATGTTCTCTTCACTATCTTTCTCCTTTTTTCCAGGAGATGACTAGTGGAACACCCGTAAAAGTTGTAGATAGGCGACTTAGAGGAGCAGTAGAGGAAAAAGAGGTAACGAGAGCACTGATGGTCGCCTTCTGGTGTATTCAGGATGAAGTGTCAAACAGGCCTTCCATGGGAGAAGTGGTGAAGATGTTGGAAGGATCAGTTGACATGAATATGCCACCAATGCCACAGACAGTTTTGGAGTTAATAGAGGAAGGCTTAGATCAAGTATACAAGGCAATGAAGAGGGAACTCAATCAGTACAGTTCTTTCTCCATTGCTACTCATCCATCATCTAATGCTACATGCAGTCACTCCAGTATGTCACCTAGATAGTTGAAGGTGAAATCGAACACAGTTTTTCCTAGGATTAAGTAATCGTATCATCATTGATTATTCATTCCCCGTCTCCCAAAAGAAGTCCCGGAAAAAGAATAAGAAGGGAACACAACCACTTTTGTATCATGTGTTGCTACAACACCATACACGTTGCAAGAACTCACTGTCTTGTTTTATTGTTTAATTTCACTCAATTCCTCTGGTCTCTAAGATATCTCCACCATTTCCTCTGTATAAATCGTCACTATCTCTTTTTCGGTTTCTTTTATAGTAGTATATGAAAATAACTGTAATGAGATCATATCCACTACCAAACTATCCAACAGCAGCTAGTAAGTAGTGATTATATTTAACCAGAGGTCTGCTCAAACCCGGCTGGGAGTTGCTTGTTGGAGAGCGCTTAACTCCCAATGTGGGACTTCCCAACTGAAATTACCAGCTGAATCCTAATCAAGTTTAGGAGAAAAGTTAAATTTGATTCACTGTTGAAGATTTCATAGTGTATTATGGAGGATTAGAAAAATGAGTGTGTTTAGAGAGCATTGTAAAAGTAGGATTAGAGGTGATTTTTTGTGTGTTTAACAGCCAAAGTGAAGATTGGAAGGTGCAAAGAATTTCATTTCAAAATACTGGAGGATTGTACATTTATGACCCTGAAAAAAAGACTTTGCTAGCATGCCTAAATAAAACCTGTTTACAAAATCAAGAAAATCGGTACGCTAAGGCTAGTAAGCTGCAGTTGGTTTAGCCCACTGCATACTGAACCTTCCCGATGTCAACAGCCTACAACAAGTTATGCACTAACATTTAGAGAAAGATCACATATCCATGCCATAGATAGACCAACATTGAGTTTAGTGATTCTCTCAATGGACTGATTGGGGTTGCAATTAGGCAACGTTTGTGAAGTTTGATGCACCACAGAATGTGTTACAGATCAGCACTTTACTTCAATGTGATTTCGCTGAGTGATAATGAGAGCAGTACTCCTTAACAAGCTTCCCAAAGAGCGAACCTTCATTCTTCATCAGCCTCATAGGTTTATCATACTCCACTAGTTTTCCTGTATTACAGCAACCAAAAGTAAGTCATGGGGATAACATTTTGGGGTTGACATTCTCTGAACTACTAATATGTTTGCAAGTATTCAAAAGTAAACAGATAGATCCTACCGTCACTAATGGCCAGAACCATTGTACAATCCATTACTGTGGGTATTCTATGGGCAACTGCAATAACAGTACAGTTAGCAAATTCCTCCCTGATAGTTTTTTGCAATATCATGTCGGTGGCATTGTCAATTGATGCTGTTGCTTCATCAAGCACCAAAATCTTGCTTTTCCTCAAAAGAGCACGCCCCAAACAGAACAGTTGTCGCTGCCCCATGCTCCAGTTTGACCCGTCTTCTACAACTGAAATGAGTCCATGGTCAAAAAGAATCCACTGGTATAAAACAACCAGACATGTTCAGAAGATTACCCAAGGAATCAAGCCCTTTCGCTTTTTCCTTAACTGCCTCGTGTAGCTGACATTTCCCAAGAACCTTTGACAATGAAGATATAAATGATATAAGTGAAAAAAAAATTATATAAGTAATCAGAAAAAATCTATGCTATATATCAACTAATGCTAAAAATAGTGGCGAAGTACATTACCTCCCAGATTTCGTGGTCAGTATGCTGACATAGGGGATCTAAATTGCATCTCACTGTTCCATTGAAAAGAGTAGGATCCTGAGGTATTACCCCGAAACGGGACCTCAAATCATGAAGACCAATTTTACAAATGTCTACTCCATCAACCACAATCCTTCCACCTGCAGGCTCCACTAGTCGAAATAGTGCACTAATCAGTGTACTCTTTCCACTGGCAGTTCGTCCAACAATACCAACTTTATGACCTCCTTCAAATGTACAGCTGATCCCTCTAAGAACAAGTCTGGAATCCCTCCTATATCTTATCTACTTTGAGGCATGCTCATTAGTATGTTAACATCCCAAAAGATTGAAAATTAGTGCAGATGATGAAGTTTACCTGCAAATCTTGAATTTCGACCTTACCCCTCGAAGGCCAATTGACTGGGGGACGGCTCTCTTCTAAAATTTCAGGAGCTTCACTTGGTATATGCATATACTGGTTAAGTCTTTCCACAGAAATGATATAGTTCACCAAAGTGCACTGATATTGAATGGAAGAAACAAGGGATATGTTTAGGGAAAGACCATAAGATAAAGCCATCCCAATAAATCCTGCAATAACATTAACATGTATTAGGAAGTAAATTATGTTTTACATAATGACCAAAGGTAAAGAAAAACAGAAATATGCGCTTTTCTTTCCAATTCCAAGCATATAATGAGTTGATTAACGTGCCAGAGCTGAAAGTCCCAGGAGGAAGTAAAACCATGCAAAGTGCTGAGGAAGCAAGAACAGTTGCGCTAATAGTTTCCAGCCGTTGAATCAACCACTCATTTGCTGCAAAATTGTGGAAGAAAGGACTGGCATTTATATCAATTAGTTCAAATGTTTTCACAAAAAATCTCTCTTCCTCCTTGAATGCCCTTATAGTCACAGCTCCAGCAATGGATTCAGCAAGATGGTTGGCCACAAATGATTTGGTAGTTCCATTGATCCGCATCAACTCTTTGGCAGATGCAAAGTAGTATCTCTGTGGAAAAAATAATGAAACAAAAAAATACTAATTCATGATTTATCAGTTTGTCAGCTGGAAGCACAGAATCAAACTTCCTTATTCCCCTAATATAGCTAGTACCTGTAAGAGAATGGCCACATAAACCATTGGGATGGAGACAAACAAAACTTGCCAAGTAACAACACCTAGTACTGTAAGATTAGAATAAAAGTTTGTGGTAGATGCAACCGCAAAAATCAAGTAGAATGGGATGTCAAGATCAACTATACTCAAATCTGATGAGACCTGCAATAATGGGACGGGAAATGAAAATGTAGGAAAAATGGTTAGCTACATGAAAATACTTAATAAGTATCATTTTTGTCTCAATTGTCACGTTTGAGATAATTACCCTGCTTAGTATCCTTCCCAAAGGTGTGGAGTCATAAAATGACATAGGGGCACGGAAGAGAGAATTTAGTAGCTGTGAGAACAAGGACTTTGAAGATTGCAAACCCAAAAGAACAGTTGATAGAGATCTAGAGAGCAAAAACAGTGTGGATACGAATCCAATTAGCAAGTAAACTGAAATCAGTCTCAAAGTGCTAACTTCAGGATTTTCAACATTTGCAGCCATCCAGGAGTTTTGTAATATCTGACCGGCCACAAACGCAAGTTGCGAAACAACAGCTATGGCAAAGAACAAGTATCCTTTATTTTGATTCAAATACTGAACATAAGACTTAAATCCAGTGTCTCCAACTTCCCTCTCCTCTTGCTTGATCAACTGATCTCCTCCAGAGGTTTTTGGTTGTTTACCACTATCCTTATTTTTAATTTCTCTTGAACAAGTATCACTTCTTGGCGAATAAAAAGCCTCCGAAACCCTTTCTGAACCAGCAGTCTCTTTGTGTGCATTAACCAAGTTTTGAAATTCTTTGCTCGAGGCCAATAACTGATCATATGAAGCTGAGCGTAAAATTTCTCCATCTGACATTAACTGCAAACCAAAGTAGATATATATATGCAACAATTTCATATGAACATATAAAAAGATTTGGTTTTCTATTGAATACAAGCATGATAATTTTTTATTTTTATTTTTTTGATAACCGAGAAATCCGTCTGTGACCTGCCCTTTGGACCAATCACAGCCTTCTAAACTCGGTGGATAATGGGCCCGCCCCTCTATCCTTCTCCACTTAAATACCGGGCTTCGCTTTGCATGGTGTGGGGCTTGAACCTGCGACCTAAGCCACAAATCCTCCACCTTTTGCCACTTGAGCTAGGCCTTGGGGGCAATACAATCATGATAATTGTACACATAATTTCAAAAGATCAATTCAACCAGAGGAGACACACTAGAATAACAGAGAGACGAGAGAGGAAATGACAAAAGTCAAATTGGAAAGAGAACTGCATGGATAAAACTCACCAGAACCATATCGAATGCAGGAAGAAAATCAACTTGATGGGTCACAAGTAAGATAGTCTTCCCGGAAAGAGCTCCCATAATGTATTCCTGCATAGGATCAATTGAGCTTGCAAATGGAAAGAAACGACAAGAATCACATCACTAAAGAAATGCTCACATTGAATAGGCTTGTCGAGGTATGGGCATCTACAGCACTAAAGGGATCATCCAAGAGATATATATATCCGCATCATGATACAAAGCACGAGCAAGTTGAATTCTCTGCTTTTGTCCACCACTAAGATTGACTCCTCTTTCTCCTATTTCCGTGAGATCACCATAAGGTAGTATCTCGAGATCTTTTAACAGTGAACACTTCTCCAAGGTTTGCTGGTATCTCTGGCTATCCAATGGAGAACCGAACAAAATATTCTCTCGTATTGTCCCTGTCTGAATCCATGCTGATTGAGAGACATAGGCAGTTGTTCCATAAACTTGAACCTGCAGATAACAGATAATATTAAGGATCAGTCATAGATACTGAATTTTTCTCAAACTTTGGTAAACTGATATTATCATTATGCTTGCAATGAAAACTTTAATCCTGCTTCTTATTACCTAACCCACTAGGAAAGAAGGAACCAGCCATTACAACTTACTGTTCCTTGTATACTTGGAACTTCTCCCAGAATTGCTGACAGAAGAGATGACTTTCCTGAGCCAACTTCCCCACATATAGCAATCTTCTCACCAGGTTTAACCTCCAAATTAATGTTTCTGAGTGTTGGTCGCGATGGACTCTCTTCCCATGAGAGACTAGCTGATTTGATGAGTACAGCATGATCTGTGCTTCTGATGCATTCCCGTCTCATTTCCAGCTCAGATGCCTCAAGGAACTTGACAATCCTCTCAAAGGAGACCTTTGCTTGAATTACCACACCAATAACATCCGGAATTGTTCTAACGGGCTCCTGAACCAGGCGTAAAGTTGCAACAAAGGTAAAAACGTTGCTCGCATTTAGTGGAATACCAAGGAAATAACAAGTCACAAAAGTAGCAGCAGAAACCAAAACAGGAGATGACCAGAAAAGGAAGCTATTATATGATCTACGTAACTGAACAGCTGATAACCACTTTTCTTCTACTTGCCTCAAAATCTGGATAACATTTTTGAAATGGGCTTCCCATGCATATAATCTTAGAACCTTCATACTAACAAGAGCCTCAGAAATAGCTTTTAGCCTATCATCTTGTGCAACCATTAACTTGGTCTGGAACTTATGCTGTAATTTTGCAAGGGGAGTATTGCACAGCACAGTGAGTATAATCACTACCAAGGATGCAATAGTTGCAACACCAACAGTGTGAAAGAGAATTATAAGTACGAGACAGAGTTGGACAGTTGTTGTCCAGGTTTGATGCAGCCAAAAAGGAAACTCTCCAATACGATAAGCATCCACAGTAACATAGTTCATAATCTCACCACTGGAATGCATCAATTTGGCAGCATTAGATAATTTAATTTGCTTCCTATAAATAGCTGCTGCAAGTAAAGACCTCACTTTTAGACCAATTAGTCTGCACCTGAAATACCACTGTCTTTGTGCTACGGACTCCAAGCTCTTTGAAGTGAAAAGCAGAATGGCCAAGAAAAGTCCCTCATTTCTGAAACTTGCATTTCCTTCAGCAACCTTAATAAAGGCATTAAGAAGCAAAGGACCTGCTGACACAGTGACTACTTTCAACAGTGCAAAGAATCCTGAAACAATAATCTCTTTCCGGTGACATATGAAAATTGTCTTCAAAACTGATGGCTGGGAAGTGGGATCAACTTGTTTCTGTTTGTTCAATAGCTCCTCAAATATTAAGTAACATGATTCTGCACGATCTGCCTCACGCAATCTAGGTATGTCCTCATCCTCAAGAGTTTTCTTCTTCCCCTTCTTCATCAGCGAATTCAACCACCAAAATGACATTTTACTCAAGATTCCAGCCTTAGCAAATTGAGTGATGGAGCTAACAGAATTACTTTTACTGATTCTATTTAAGGGAGCATAAAGGTCATTTCCAATGACATCTTCCTGCTTTAGCTCTTTATAGGTGCATAACAACAATAAACATGCTCCTAAGGAAGACAATATATCTAAAGCTATCTTCAATGATGCCCTTTTGACAAAAACGGCAGCAAAGAGAGAGAAACCGCAAGAAACCCCAGCAAAGATAAAAGCAAGAATTGACAAAAGCCTCAGAGGGGTTTTTGAGAAATATTTTCCTCGAAGACTTGTGGTACAACTTACTAATAACCATGTCGTTCCGTGAAACATGATTAATAACCACCAGTGTAGAGGTAATGAACTGTGGTTTTTCATCACCTTATCTTCTAAAATCCAAATGCCAAATGCCAAATATAACAATCCTAGGAAGCCATTAAAAATAGCTGAAATCAACTGCAAACGTGAAAACCCATGAAAGCGAGCAGGAATATTGGTAGATCTTAAGGATGCCTTGGAAAACAGATTGAATAAGAAGACAAACAAAAGTATAACATCAAAACAAATTATCAACACATGATTGATACAGGATGAAGGATCTGTCATTGACCCAAAATCAGTATGGCAAAGCTTTCCATTGTTGTCCGAACAACCAGGTGCCCCACAAAACACAGTCCAGAGGTCCTTCATTTCCTTGTCCAATTCCTTTTCCCTGCAAATTTTACTTTCATTTGTATAGACTCAAGTGAAAAGACAATTCACTCATGATGCCAAGTATGTCTACCAAGATCATATATACTAATGAAGAGCCACTCTAGTATAACACAATAACCAGTACTATATAAATAAAGATTACAGTAGTAATAACATTGTAGGAAGGAGAGAAGATATACTTCATGTAATGCATTTGAACTGGTAAAGGGGGTAAGGAGACAACTATCTCCCAAATTGAAAAATCATCCTTAAACAACTCCAAAATCAATTATGACTAGAAAGAATGTTGTGAACAGTAATTAAGAGGTTAAAAACTTAACATGTTAGGTGCTTTTTGTCCATCTTTTATATGTGTGGATAAAGCTTATCACTGGGAAAGAGGACCACTCTACCTCTGGTGCTGCTACTATAAGCTTAAGGTAAGTATGAGAAAGACAAGAAAGATTCATGGGGAGTGTTTAATGAGTTTAACGAGTTTAACTTCTATTCTATACACTGACACATATTATTGACCTGTCAAGTCATATCAGAGATAATTGTAACTGATCCCTATAAGTGTGAATTAGTTACCTGAAAAATAAGGTAATTAACCGACCTGCAACACTTGGTTATAGCATGCACTGATGGTGTATAAATTCTTTAATTATATTGTTGGTGTATATAAGTTAAGTTATAGTTTAATTAGTTTATATGCTTAAACGTAGATGTATGCATGCGCGACTAAATCATGGTCATAAGGTACTCGGTATACAGTGGCCGAGCCACTCTTTTCCAAGGGGTGTCTTGGATGGAAAATTGCACTATGTAATTAATAGGAAAATTAATAATATATGTAAAGTATATGTTGAATCCCCTTTTCACTTCTTTGTGTTTTTATTTTTACCTTGGATGAAAATCCTGGTTCCTTCAATGCTTATATGTATGGAATAATAGAAATTCAACTGGGAAGAACAAATTAAAATTCAACATGCAACAGCATAAATAACAGCAAATCACAACTTTCTGGAGCACTTGACAAAAAAGAAATGAATAAATTCAAAGGTAATTAATTATAACTTGGAGGTAGGAAATAAAAAGTTAAATCCATGGACATGCAAGTGTTCTTAATTAATTAAAGAGGATACCATGCAAGAACATAATTGCAGAGTGAATAAAGAAAAGGGCTGACCTGAAGAAAACAAAAACAAGCTAATGGAGTCTCCAAAATACTGTCAAACAAAAGCAATCTATCTACTCCTTATCAAGTACTGCGAAATATATTGTTATTCGTAATTTTATTGCGTTTCGATGATTGACAAATTGTTGTTCAAATAGTAGAATGACTGTTATAATTTGTTTGGGGTATTGTGAAGGTGATATTTGGTTAATTAGAGGTTAGCAGAGAAGTAGCATTGCTAATGTCCCGGACGAATATTCTCTTTTCTGTTATTCGTCCTCTTTATGTCTTCCTATTTTCCCCATTATATTTCACCATAACCACCAAAATCGGATCTGGGGATTTTCAGTTCAAGCTACACCTTTTAAACTCTATACATATTTTTTTATAAAATTAAAATACAAGTTAATTAGCACCCTTAAGGACCCGACTCAATGCTATGGGGAAAGAATCGTCAAACAGAGAAAAATACTCAAAAAAGAGCATACAATATACATATTAATCCTCCTTTCAATGAGTAAACAATCAACAATCAAATAAACGAATAGAGTAATTCTATTGAAAAGGGAATTTCATATCTTGTAGTACAGCAAGTCAAATTTGAAACGGGGGACAGAGCATTTGCGATCCCGAATTTTGTTTTGAACCTCTCTCTCATGTACCAAACCCTCTGAATCTTTCTTGTTTCTTCTTCTTGAATGCAGCAATCTATAGAAAAACCCTTTTTCATGATCTGCCCCTCTTTGTCTCATAATACAAGCGGCGAGGAACCTAATACCCTTCAAGAGAGATGCCATTCTATGATGAATCCAACGAGTAACAGTACCAGTATTACTTGTTGAAAGTGGAAAGAGTTTTTCTGTTAAGCAAACAGAGCAAACTCCTGAAGACTGACGATGCTTGGGATGTTTCTTGCAGAAAATCATAGAGTAATGTGCCTTTGATTTGCCAATGTATATCTGTTTTCTAGAAGCATTTTTCACTGATCTGTACTTCTTCATGTTTTCTCTTCTTTAATTTCTTGGAGAAGAAGATACTATAAAATACTAGTGGAAAGCCAGTACAACTTCTCCGAATATAAAGGGAAAAAAAAACTCGTGGGATTTGAAAAGTCCGTGTACAGCTGGAAACTATAATATTGTTGGCATTTGGGGTCGGTGACTCTACCTATTATTAAAACACTGTTACCCAAATAAAAAATTTGAGCTCCCAAGATTTTAAAAAAATAAAATAAGTAGTACGTAGTACTTTATGATATATTTATTTATAGTAATGTATTTAAAGTGAAATAATATTTTAGTTTCAAGTGAAATTATGTTTAAATACAGTTTCAACATTCAATTTTTTAAAAAGAAAGTATCATTCAAGTTCTGTTAGATTGTCATATTTTTCAGTGTCACTTATTATAGTATTGGGTATCCATCTCGAGAATTGAGATGATATGTATGTATTTGTATGTATATACAAATTCACTTTCTAAAATTTATTTTTAAATGATGTAAACTCATTTCTTATAGTATAATCAATCTTATGTAGATTAAAATTATTTAATAATTTGAACAAATTAGCTAATCCGTTGAAGTAAGGTTCAAAAACAGTAGCGAAGCTAGGATTTTCATTAAAGAGAGACAATTGTAGTAAAATAATAATTATGAGACTAGAAGCACCAAAACAGACAATCTCAAGGAATTTTTGCAACACCTTAATCACTAGACTAAACCTTCAATTTGGGTCAAGAGGTGTCAATACTTATTAAATCAAAATTTGACATTTATATACAATGTAATTTTTCGGCAAAGGGGTATTTTTTGACAACCTTTAGGTGTGGGTGGTATATATATATAGTTAACACAATATTTTTTTAATATATTTTAATTGATTTTTTAAAAAGGAGATATCGATGCCACTTTAGAGACGAGACTAGTATGGCTAACAAGGCGGAAAAGTACATAGTGGATGTCACAGTTGGAATAAATTAATTTATATGGTTTTTTAACCTTTAACCTTAATTTTTAATCTAATATTCATTTATTTAAATTTTCCACAATAAATTTTTTTTAAAGGGATAAGGGTCTGAAAATATCTCAACTTTGGTCGAATTTGTTGTTGCGATACTAAACTTTCAAAAGGACCTATTACCTCCCTAGACTATTTAATACCGTATTTTTTACCCCTGAACTATTTAATAGTGTATTTTAAAGGTATATATGTGCCCACGTGGACACATTACTATTTCTAATTTTGCGTTATTTTTTATGTCCACATGGACAAATATATATGTTTAAAATACGGTATTAAATAGTCTAGGGAGGTAATAGGTCCTCATGAAAGTTTAATATCGCAACAGCAAATCCGACCAAAGTTGAGGTATTTTTCAAACCCTTATCCCTATTTTTAACGTGAAGTGTCACATGACAGAATTTTTAAACAAAAGAGAGTGTAGTACACACACATCATCAGAAATTAATCGAGGTGTGTTTCAATAACTATTAGATGATAGTTCATGTAGGAAACTCATACTCTCAATAGTTTAGGTGTGAAACTCAAAAAATTGTGATAGGTGGCATGACTCTCAAGGTGATCAGATGGGTATTGGATAAGCTTTTCAATTTCAAAAAGTTTGACTTAAGTCAACAGGTCAGGTAAATGGGCTCAAATGGAATTCTGATAGCTTTGCTAGATCTGAAAAGTATTTTTTTTTAATAAGTTGAATAATTAGTTCAGATCCTGAGGCATTCAAGATTATTCAATTGTTGGTTAATAATTTTGAAGTTGATTTCGGTCAAAATGACCTTAGATCGATATTTTAATGATTTCAATAGGTTTGAAATGTAATTTTTAGTCCAGTTACTTATTGAGTTTGTCTCTGTGGGATTTCAAAATGATTTCAAGGGTGGATTCTACAGTAGGTTTATTTTAGAATTTTTGGTTGGTGTACCAGTGTCGAATTCACACCATGAATATCATCTCACATAGATGAATGTGTCATGATGAAGTATTTTTTTCTTCATGACCAGAAACAAATGCATATTATATAATTATACATCGATATCAAATGTTATTACTATTTTATTTAGTATTTGAGATTGAGTATTACTTAGACACTTCACTAGAAATAGGGTCAAATGAGATAATTGAAAGCAACAAGTAACAATTAAATCTTGGTTGCTATCGTTAACAAAGTTCAATTTGAACTTTCAATTCCTTAGCAACGCTATAATAATTTTTGAGAACATAATTAACTAATTAAAGTGTGTTTTCTCTAACAACTTAAATTTTAAGATGAGATGGTTGCACACTTCAACAATATGGTATCAGAGCAGAAAAATATAGTATAGTTTTTTCCTCCTTTTATAAAAATTTTCTCCATCTTTTTCATCAATTATGTATTTAATAATGTCACAATATGGTCGTCACTTTGTTAAAGATCATATATATATTCTTCAAAGATTCATCATAGAGATGTTCACATTAATTTGGTACAAGTTCATCAAAATGAAGAAGGAAACTTAATTATCTTGAAAGATTTATCAAAAGAAATAATCATATTCATATAAAAGTTTGAATGATTTCCAAATATTTTGAAGATTTATTAATGTATTGTTTTGATTTCAATTAATATAATTTTATTCTTTTTATTTTATTTGATCATTTGAAATCTGTCTATCCAGTTAAGGAAAGTTATCCGAAATTATGAGATTAGATGAATTTTGTTAATATCTAGGGGAATAAACTGATTTGGTTCAATTTTACAAATTCTAATATACGCTAGCGTTTTTTAGAGGAGTTCAAGAAGAGGAGAAAAAGTCAAGACGTTCATCAATTTTCTTGCGAATTGAAAGTTGTTTCGCCGAGGGTTTAATCTCTAAGAGGTATGTGAGTTCTAATAGTGTTGGGTTCATTCACCCACACGTCAATCATGTTATTTTCAACGCAATTTCGTTCTCAAAAGTTGAAGTATTTGAGTTTTTGATAAGTGTGGTTGAAGTATTGTTTCTGTTCTTGAATTAGGATGATTTGATGAGTTTTTGATGTAATCAATTCGAGTTTAAGAGTTGTTTTTGAGTAGATTCTTGTGTACTTGTATTGGGTAATTGAATCTAAGGAAAAATTGAGAAAATCAATCGATTAAAAAGGCTTTAGGATCAGAAAATGAGTAGAATGGAGGATTGGGCGGCACACCAACAGTGCGCCCAATCAGACCCCAATAAATGAATGCCTAGGAGGTGTGAGAACAGTGCGCCCAATCAGACCCCAGTAAATTGAGGCTTGAGGCGGCACACCAGCAGTGCGCCCAATCTGACCCCCAGTAAATGGAAGACTAGAACGGCGAACTAGCACACGTAAACCAGCAGTGCGCTAGGGTCGTCGGCTTCCACCCTTTTTCTGTCATTTGCTCCGTCTAAGTCCTTTTAAAGTGTACCATTCCTTCCTATAGATTCTAACTACTCTAAACTACTTCTAAACATCTAGAAATCTTTCATAACATGAATCATAACCTTAAATTCATAATTAATATTTAAGGTAGAGTTAAAAATCAAGTTTTAAGAGTTCATTAAAGTCATTTTGAGAAGTCTTTTACAATCAATTGAAACTTGTTTTATGACTTGAGCACTTGAGTTTGAGAAAGAGTAGAGTTGAATTCATTTTCTTTTGTTAGCATTACCACACTGCTAGTTTGCTTTTACCACGTTGCATGTTAGCTTTAACCCTCGATGCATCAGTTAAATTGTAACCACTTTGCCGCTAGGCTACATGCTACTATTGGTTTAAGTGGGTCAAATTAATTATATACAGTGTTTTGTTTCAAAAAACAGATTGAATTTATATGTATATACAATGTATTTTTTTGACGAAGTGAACCCACTTGCAACAAGGTCGGTCCACCCCTGATCATAATACACCTATTTGATTTGCACGGCTATTTCTTAATTTGTCATTAAAATAACTTTGGTTGTTCCTTGTTTTATTTAATTAAATTAATTCCTTTATATAATAATTTAAGAGTAAAATATTGATTGATATTTAACAATCTTGTATTAGTCAGTCTGTTAGATATTAGGCTCATATAAGATTTAATTAAATTTAATTAGACTTGATCAATCAGTCCCTAATAGCTTGGTGTGTTAATTAATTGGTTTTAGTAACCTTGACATGTTAATCAATTAACTTCAATAATCATTTTGTAATTGTAACATTATAATCAACTCATTTAATCTGATAAGGGTTGTTGTGTTAATATCAATTCAATATATGTAATTTGAATGATAATTAATTAATTAGATTCTAATAAACTCGAGTAAGTCAATAATCAGGCTAGCTTATAGGAGTTTATCCACTTTAGTGTGTTAAACGACTTGAAAATTTTAAAACTGGACAATTTAAATTGCATTTACTACTGCCCGTTTGACTAGCATGTTTAATATTAATCTCTTCTGCTACTTAAAAATCAGTTAATGATAATCCTTTGTTGTGTTTCTTTTCTTAAAAGCTGCTACCTTAGATATTCGTTGCCCCGATTAATTTATGTCTAAAATAATTAACTTTTGTATTAATAAACCACTTTGCCACTTAAAATAAATTTTTGTATTAATAATAAAATCTGTTAATGCTACGAATTATTTTTGCATTCTGTGATCACCTTTCTGCTATATTTTAAAACCAAGTAATAAAATCTGCATTATGTCATAATTTTGCCCCTCTGAAATTAATAAATAAACTGTTATAATATTGTTATGCTTGTATGCACACACTTAAGCATGAAACTTTTTCACAATTACTTGTGTTTACCAGCATGTCTAATAAAATCTAGAGGCCAATATAAGATTTTATGTGCTAAGTGCTCGCCCAACATGTTTGACTTGGTGTCTAGGGGGCCTAACTAGGACCCTATATTTTATTTTGTCTAAAACTATCCCAACAGTAGTTCAACGCCTCTTGGACCTTAAGCGGGGACGATAGACACCTGTTAGGACGAAATGCATGCGGAAGGTGGGGAAGGGGTAGTTTAGGCCCTACAGAGATGATGACATTGCCTCAAGTCGTAAACGACAAACATTTGTTTTGTATGTCCCTATATATATAGAAGTCGAGCGTTAATCCGTAAAGTTGTCATTTTCAGAGTCTCCCTTTCCTTTTCCCTTTACTTGCTTTAATTATAATTGTTTGGGGTAGTTTAATAAAATAAAAAATTGATTTGCCTATTTATTTGTGTATATTCTGTCTTCTCGCTTATCTATAACTATTTGTGTTTATATATTTAATATTATGTTATCACCTAGTTTCGCATGCTTAAATAAAGAATAAATGAAGCAACCTTAATTGTTTAATATTAGTTATCACCTAGAAAACATGCTTAATTTAAATAACCAAGTAATGAAGTGACCTTAATTGCTATTTGTAATGCCCACATAAATTGCATGAGATACGGTCGGGACCCACATTTATGGACCTCGAGGGATGCCTAACACCTTCCCCTCAAGGTAACTTGAACCCTTACCCGATTTTTGGTTCGTTGACGTTAGTTAGATTTAGTTAGGTTAGATAGGTGCCCTAATGCGCCTTAACTCGTTAGGTGGCAACTCTTCGATCCAATCCAAAGCCCAAAAGAGTTGTTAGGTCGTGCACTGAATATCAGTTTTTGGCAAAAAAACGGGGTGCGACAAGGTTCACACAATCTATGGGATTGCAAGTTGCATTTTAGCAATTCTGACTTATTGATCGATGCTAGTGCACTACACTATAAGTATTTTGGAGATGCTCAAGAATTGTTTAAAGTATTGTGCCAAATTAAATCTCTCTATGTCACAAAGCCACTTGATCTTAGTAGATGGGGAAAAGGGCAAGGAATTGTTATTGTGGAAAAATACTTCCCTTTAGCGATTGGTTGAATGACACAAAAAACCTGGCATATGGAAGATTTTTGGAGATAGTCGTACTTAAATCGGATTGGGATATGTTTTTGGGAAAAAAAATCGACAAATTATGTGGGGATTGGAGGCCATTCACAAAATCTCATATAGCCATGGAAATTTGATCGATGGAATTTTCATAGGAAACAATGAGAATATTCAATTGAGCAACTTTTGGACCTTTGATAATGATATTTAGACAGTTAAACAAGACTTCTAAGATTTTTAAAGCTTAGTTGAAACAACCACTTCAACCCATTTCTTACCCAATTCATTTTTACCCAACCCATTTCTTACCCAATACATTTTTATCCATATCAAATATGGGTGGGTTGAATTATTACCCATTTTATGTTGATCCATTTTCAACCCGCCCAAATTTTACCCAACCTGCCGTTTGCCACCACTAAATGTGATAAATAGTGCAACATTTGTATACATACATGTATTAGCAAATACTAACATACATCACACAAACATGAAATCAAACCATTACCTACCTCGAACAAAGCTTGAATCCTCCTAAGAAACTTGATTCTTTTCTTTCCAGATTCTTTCCGTTTGTTCTTGGTCTACAAACAATTAATACAACGGGAGGATCAATAAACGAGTCCCAATTACCCGGATTACAATCAACATTATCAACCTTAGGCCAAACCCATGATCCTAAGGTGCAGCTAGGGCTTTTTCCCACCATCCAATTCAGTCCAAAAACTCTCCCCCCAATAATTAATAACCAAGAATCTAAGTTCTACGGATCGAAAATGGATTAGGGGAGTAAGAATCTTACCTTTTGCACCAAAATAGTGGAAAACTGTCAAGAAATCGTCTAGGGTCGTCTCCTAACTCTTAAGAACGAAGTTTGTAGAATAATGACGTTTTTGGGGTTTATTTCCGACTTAAGACGCGTTTGTCCCGCTATGACGGACCCTATCCCGCTACAGCGGCCCCGCCCTGGTGGGATAAATCCCTCCCTAGCGGCTTGCATGGAGACAAAGAGTCCAATTAACAGTTCCAAACCCCCATTTCGCAACACACCTTCAACCCATGACAATCAGAAACTATCCATTCACGCTAAGGTTAGTTTCAAAAGTTCTACTCTCCCGAATTCGATTCCGTAAATTCGTACGATTTCCTTAACGTCTTAGCTATCTACTCGTGTGATCAAATTCATAATTAGATCTCTCATTCATTACCAGATTTCTCTAGACCTCACTGACTCCAATTTCGTCCAAATCTGAACTAGGCTAGGAATTCTCAAGTTACTACCAAAAAGTTTTTAGGCCTAAAAACTTTCCTCGTTGACTTTTCTATAACGACCGGAGCAGGTCGTTATAAAACATTTACAACAAAAACTCTTCATATTGGTAGGAGTAACTATCCATAACTCACACCTCTTTAATTTTTACTCTTAATAAATTTATTTATTTTCCATTTATTTTTGACCTTCTTCTAGTTGTTAATCTAATATATCTATATATCTATCTGTCTATATATAATCTAATAATAAAATTAGAAATTAAAAAAAAAAGTGATATGACATGCTTTATTGAATTAGAAATATATTTATATTTTTTCTTCCTATTTTTGGCTTTTACCATTATTCTGTTTAATTTTCTCTTTTTTATTCATTCATTTATGTACTATACCTTAATTTCACATTATTCTTGCTTTATTATTTCAATAAAATCTGAATAGTTATGTTCCACCCTCTTCTTTAATCGTTTCGAAAATATATGTTCATTATTTCTAATAAATTATATACTTACACTTTGTATAAATTATATGCTTTTAGTTTGTATTTGGAGGAGATGATTTTGTGTCGTTTGTTTGGATAGAAATGCAACATATAATATTTGGTTTCTTTTTTTCTTTCTTCCTATTTCATAATTTTCATTGAGGTATCGACTATTCTTTTGTAATTGTTTATATGATATAATAATTCCTTACATGCTTATCTTAATTTGATTTTTTTTTCTTCCTAATTTTATGAATGACAAGTGTGATATTGATCGATCCAATTATTTATGAGTGAACCTTTCATCTATGTTGTTATATATAAGTTGAATTTAATTTTTTTTTTGTCGTACTTTACCGCGTTGATAACAATATAAATGAAAAGATCAAGAAAGCTTAAAGAGGTAAATTATCATATTATTTTTGTCCAACATTCATTATAAATAATGATATCTTCAATTTATCTTTTGATATTTTTAATAATTGGAACGTCGGAAAATAAGTCTACTACCAGCTTTTTAAATTTTTCTATTTCATACTAATTATTTTGATCTCAAATTCAAACGTTCTTTTCTTACTCCATGATATGGATAGCATGAAAAATTCAGATTTTTTTTATTAATATGGATTATTAAGTTTGTTTTGCATTTATAATTTTGTCAATTATTTTGATGAACTCAAGAATCAATAAAATTATAGTGTCAAATTAAATCAAGGTATGATTACTTAAACTGTAAAAATATTTTTTTTGGTTTTTTTTGTCACATAAAAGTTACAAAATATTATTTTAGATGTTTAAGGTTGAAAAAATCATATAAACTATTTAGAGTAACTAACAATTTTGTTGATTTGTGCCTGTAGGGATAAAGGAAAAAGTTGAGGAAGATTAATGTAGAAAGTGGAATAAATTGAGAAGAAAATAATGTAGAGTCTTAAAATTATTATTATAGTAATTTAATCTCTTTTGTGATAAAATATTATGGTGTGGATGTTCACTACTCCAAGAAGTTATTATGACTAATTATCTTCGTTACTTTTCTCCATTATGAAGATAACATCCACCTTTATGATTATTATTCTTTTAACCTTTCACCTCCACAACCTTCTTCATTATATTCATGTTAATGTCATGTTTATGACTAGGGGTGGGAGAATGAGTAATTAATATGGGTATCGACTCATATTTACTCATTTTAAATGGGTTGGGTATCCAACTCATTTAAAAATGGGAAAATTAGCAAATAAGTCAAAAAGTCTAACTTAATTAGTAAAAACCTCCATACTTTATAAATATTAGTAAAAATGTCAAAATGTCATTATTTTGGAAAAGCCTATGTATCCTAATTTACTTCCTATTTTATCTCACCTTATTACACATTTCCCAATTAATCCTCTATGTTTAAAATAAAGGGAATATTTTCTCTCTCTCATATTTTCATCTTCTTCTTTTTTTCTTTTTCTTTTTGCAATATATTTACATCTTCCAATTCTTCTCCATTTCAAAATCCGCCTCTCTTCCTTTTTCTTTTTTTTTTTTTTCTAGAAATTGAAAAATATATTTATAAAGATATTCACACAATCCCTTTTATTGAGGTATGCATCTTTATTCGTTTTTTAAGATTTATTTTATGATTTTATTTTTGTTTAAAATT
>NC_064289.1:21539750-21566086 GCF_019186545.1 Solanum stenotomum | reverse complement strand
GGGGGGAGGGAGGTTGGGTGATAAAAAAACTTATTTTTTTTATATAGAAAGACAAAATTATTCTTTTAACAAAATTTCTATTATAATATGAGTAAATATAGGTACTCATATTATCCATTAGGTAACTCGTTTTTATCCATTGAAAATGTGAGTTGAGTCGAGTACTTTATCCATTTTTATTTAATTCATTTTTGATCGACTCATATTCAACTCGACTCACTCGTTTGCCACTCCTATTTATGACTAACCTTTTGTATGTCTCTATGTTACACTATAAATAAAAGCAAAAGAGTTCAGATTGTAGACACTTGAAGATTTAGTAGACACTAAAGAAAAAAAATTATCTTATATTATTTCTCTTATATTATATTCTTCTTATCTTCCTCTTTATTGTATTGATATTTTATTCTTAAGTTTTACAACATCTTTAACTTTTTCTCCCACTGTTTTTTTTTTAAAAGTTAGATGTAACACCTTTCTATAGGACATTCTTATTTAATGGCATTTATTTATTTTCTTTGCGTTTTTTCATTCATTTCTTTGATTAAATTATTTAAATAAATCACAATTATTCTTTATCCTACATAGTTAAATACATTAAAATTTATTTGCACTAAAGTCTAAATCAGTTTTTTTTCGCATCTTCATTCGATACGGGAAATCTCGCAATACTCAGAAAGGCCAGAAACTCTCTATCTTCTTGAAAAAGAGCGAACAACTGATCTTTCCTGATCCTTATTCGAATTAGTCTTTCTAAATCTGGAAAAAGACTTTGGCTACAATTCGGTCTCGAAAGCTCAAACTTCATAAAAGGCGACTGACTCTTTCACTACTACATAAACCATCCGCTCCTTTTTCGATTCTTCTTCTATATAAGTGAATAGATCTTTGTGATTCAATTGATTCAATGATAATTATACTACTTATGTGTAACCGTTTTTCACCTCTTCATCTATGATTACTTTATCAATTAATGTAGAAACATGGATATGCTATGAAACGATAAAATATGAAGAGGTCTAACACATTTATAATACCCTTTTTAATTTTCATCAAAATATTATTGTTAATTCAAAACATGAATATAAAATAAGAAGAGATTTAGCTTTGATAGTCGGATAGGTAGGAACAATGACTATGCTCTTTGATAGTGCACTTAATAAACAAATTGAGAATATAAAAACTACAATAGGCAATGCGTCTTTTTCAATCATCTTCTCCTTACCTTTCGATAATTGTTGTTTAATATTTCACGTTGCATTATTATTTCATTGATTCGTGTGAATATTTTTATTTTTGTCTATATGGTGAAAAAAAATTGAAATATTTATTATATAGAGATTTTATTTATTTATTTTTCTTTAAAAATATCTTAAATATATTTATAAGTTAAATGAAGTTTTATTTAGATAGGATATTTATTATAGAAAATGTTTGATTTTTTTAACATTATAATGGGTGTAAGTGTAGTATAGGTAACCGATTTAAAGTGGGTGGGGGATAAAAAATAATTAAGGAGTTTTCATAATACAATTAAAATAAGTAATAATGTTACAATTAAATAATAGAGTAAATATAAGATTGATCAAAATAAAAATATTAATTCTTTAATAATTGGCGCCATCAAGTTCTCTAGTTAAATAATAAAGACAACTATATATATATATATATTTTTAAGAAGGAATGTATGTCGATGGATAAATGTAAGAATAAAAGAACAAATATGATTTTTTTCAGCATAAGTGGGTCAAATTATAAAGGAGTAAAATATTTGTTAGTAGGTCAATGCACAAAGTGTTTTTTCCTTAACATAGCATGATGCCGTGCTATTTAAGTAATTGAAGGAGTCCCCCTTTTGGAATTCAAAAAGCTGCTCTCAAATTTCCTTCTATGGCATACGATTTGAGGAACAGAACGGAACCGTCTTACGGTACGCAATCGCCCATATACGGCCGGCCGGCCACTACTGCTCCTCCCCTTCCCAGCCATCACCATCCGATGTACGGTCAACCATCCAGCCTTTACCCTCGGGTCGGTCAACACTCCGGCGGCAACTTCCCCGGGCGTTTTAACTCAACTCCTTCACCATCGTCCACTAGTATGTCTTACCTCTTTGATTGTTCCCTCACTATAACTATATGTGTACTTGAAAGCCAATATCTGTTTCGATGGCTAATATGTGTACTTGTTGATGTCTAATTTTGTAGCCGGAATCGGCATCGGCATCAGAGTTGCTATAAAACCAGAATATCAAATTACACCTCCGGTATGAAACCTGTGATTTTTGTTGTATTAACCGCCTCTAATTTCTATATTTACTTATATAGAAGTTAGAACACATCATGCACATATTGATTTAGTGTGCAGAAGTATTTTCCTTGCATGTCCAGTCCAAACTAGTTTGTGATTGCGAATCGCGATGTAGTAATAGTTGGTTGATTAATGAGGAATTTGAAGAACATATTTGGACCTGACATAGTTATTTTGGTTCTTATAGCCCCCATTGGCTCCACAAGGAGACGTTCCTCAATGCACATTTCAGTTTGATTTTGACCTTGAGAAGAAGATTTTGGCTGAAGCAGATCAAAAGGAAAGCCAAATCTGGAGCAGGTTACCTCTCGAGAATCTTCCATCTAGAGGGTCAGACTCAGACCAAGCTTCAAAGGTGTTAGTTTCATTTGATGATTCTGTTAATCTTACTTTTAGTTTAAGTTAAACAGGTGCATTTTAATGTGAACCTGTAATGTGTTGCTCGTCAGAAAGGGTATATAGTTGGGTCTGATGGCTGTTTTCATCTTAATGGTTGTATGGACTTGTCACTAATAAGGAAATAAATTAGAGAAGAAGAACAGATGGAGGTGCTAACACCTTACTGTTGAAGTAGCTCGAGCATTGAGATAGTGTACATCATTTTATATCCCAACGGGTGGTTTTACACTCCTCTCAATAGAGGTACAAGTTCGGATAATGCAGGTCTTACTTCAACTTTCATGTCTTCCTTTCTATGACTCTTGCATGGGGAAAATGTTCGATCTTATTCCTTCCTTGGAAGTTTTCAAATCATAATATTGCTTTTGAATAATTTTGTACCTCAAAATGTGTCCATCCTTTGACATCTTGGAATATGCCGAGGACACATGAATGATATGTTTGCATCTGTTGTCAAAAGGCCCTTATGTGCTTTTTTTTGAAACTGCTTTTGCTGATACATTCCCTCTAGGTATGAGATTACAGTGTGTTATGCCATAAAGAAACTAAATGTGATTTCACTTTCTTTGCCTATACAGAACACTGATTTGTTAGAGATTTGCTAAGTGTTATCTTTAATTTGAATGTAGGCATCCTCTGGAGATCCTGTTATGAACAAATACATTGCATTCGGTCTCAACAGAGAGGCTGTGCCTCTTGCAGTTGCAAATTATGGAGACAATCCAAACAAGGTATTCTTTGTCATCTTACATGATTCTTGTAGCCTGAAAATCTAGAATTTTATTTTAATGAAGCTATGGGTAATAGATATGTATCTTTGATACTCAAAAAGTATATCATGTAATTTATTTGGGGCGGAAGGAGCGGTAAGAAACTAAACAATATTACTAATTGTTCCAAACATTATTGCAAATATTAGAATGAGGGAAGATGATGTTCACCAACTTTTTTCAGGTCACGGAATTTGCTGACGGTTATACTTACTTAAAAGAAATGGGATTCTCATCAAATAGTGCTGCAGATGCGTTGCTAATGAATGACAACGACACAAACAAGGCAATCCAACATTTGCTAAACAATCCATCTTACTAATGCCGGGAGTTGTGGTGCTATTATAAGCCACATCAATAATGCTATTGTAAATGTGTTTATAATTGTTTTGATAATGCTATATTCAAACTTATGCAATTAGAGACCATCTTCTGATATCCCGGTTTGTAGTAAAAATAACTTTGGATATTCTATGTTTGGTGTTTTAAAAAGGTAGTTAAAAAGTTGCCTGAATACTTGCTATTGCTTCCATTGCATCATCTTTGCCTCCGCCGCCATTCTTGGTAACTTAAATTTCTCTGCTCTATCAAAGAAGTTATCAGAAGAAGAAAAGGAAATGATGTCTTGCATAATCGAGAAAGAATCTAGTGTCCATTTCCATGACATTGTAATATTTGAAAGACATAACGAAAGAATGGAGGACACAATAAACAGACGAAATGAAAGGAACCTATTATCTGAAGTCATGTGACGATGGGGCTCAATTAACATCCAATAGACTATATATTACAATTTTGTACAAGTTAAATTGCAGTTACACAAAAATAAATAAAAGAAGAAGAGCTTGGAAATTTGGCAACGAGCCATGCAACATAACAAGAGAAAACATAACCAGTTGAACGTGATGAAAAAATCAATTTAATCGGTTCAATTCTCAATAGAAAGATAATCACCTTAATAAATGAAATTATACGAACTGATTCCTCCTTGGAATGGCTAGGTAGTACGCTAGCGGTTCATGTTGTCGGACTGCTACACTAAAGGTGCAACTCACTTCCGCACAATTCTTGTTCTCGCACCCTCTGGGATTCAAAAGATATCTCACAACTTTAGAATCATGAAAAAATACTTAGCTGAGGGAAGAAGAAATAATGATCAAAACAAAACCTAGAACTGATTTCAGTAAAAGTAAGGGTACAGGAAGAACACAGAAAATGTCGAAAGCTTAAACTAACACTGACCTTCAGTTTCCTCAAAGTCAATTTCTTTTACTAGTTCGGAAGTTGCATTGTACTCAAATCTGCAAGATGAGAGTATAAATGTATGAACAATGACATAAGACATATTTCCCAAGATAAAACTTCAAGGGAGAAGAAAACAGGCAAACTTAGAGAGGTAGAGGGGGGAGAAAAAGAAGCAGCTAGTGCATCATAGGAATAAAAAATAAATAAAACAACAAAAGAGCAAACATCTACTGAGATGCTCCAAACACCCTCTCTCTCTTTCTGTTTCCAATCCATCTTATCATCTACATACATGTCCCAAGATTAAGATTTTCTGGTCATCCACAGCTTGCATAGGGCTGTCCATTGAGAACTCATTATTCTAGCTAGGCATAGAGATTAATTTGCTTCATTGTAACACAACTGACACAAAGGAACAAATCAGTGTTTTCTCTACAACAATAATTGAATCCTTAGTATGAAAGCAAGACAAAGTATTCACTAGTGTATATGCTGGCCTGAAATCAAGCCAAAAACTTTCTTTGTCTTGGCCCCTTGATCATTTTCTCATACACAGTTCTTCAACAATACACACTAAGCTACTTCAATAATATCTGCAGATGCATCCGTTTTCAGCTGAAAACTTTTTAAAATACTGATAAGCCAGATGAAAGAACAATTGAGAGTTCAAAGTCAATAAGAAAATTGCACTGCACTTACCTATTAGAGAGTAGCACCTCAAGTTCATAGTCGGATTGACTCCTGGTAGCATCTACTAAGACAGATACAATTTCCGTCTTCCGAGTACTGGCTATCAGTAGATCATATTCAGTTGGGATAATAATTGCTAAGAAATTATCACTTAGTTCACTCAAACAGAGCTTTTCAACAGCTGCCAGGGAAATCCGCCTTTTAAGTGCATCAATGTCTGGATCCACAATGTAAACGGCAAAATCAGTTATAAGAAGAATGCGCCTCTTCATCTTCCCTGTACTTGTGAACTTCAAAACTTTGTCTGCAAAGAGGACTTTCTTGTCACCTGCAAAAGAATATACAGATCAGCACAGGTTTATATCTTTGTTATGAGAGATGAATCATAAACCAGCCATAAGTAATCAACCACACCAAGTGAAAGTCCTAAAAGAAAAGCACTACCACAAAAACAACAATAACAGTAACAAACCTAGAGTAATCACCACAACCACAACTCCACAACTCCAGATGTGAGGTCCGGGGAGGGCGGTGTTTATGCAAACCTTACCCCTACCTTAGAAAGAAGAGGTTGTTTCCGAAAAACCCTCAACTCAAGTAAAGCATATCAGAGAAGGTTTGGAAAAGAAATACAGTAGTGATGGAGCCCTAAAAAAGGGGACATGAACAGTATCAACAACAAATAATATGCTAACTAAAGTAGAGGAAACAACATGTAATGATAAAATAAAAGAATAAGATAGTAAAATAGTAATAATAAATAGTGGTAAGGAAACAAGACAACGGTCGACTGCCTACTAATTTTCTACCTAAACCTCGACCTCCAAATCCTCCTTTCTAGGGTCATGTCTTTGATAAGTTTAAGAAGTGTCATGTATTCTCTAATCACCTCTCCCCAATATTTCTTCGGCCTATCTCTACCTCATCCCATACCCACCATAGCCAACCTGTCACACCTCCTCCCTAAGGCATCCATGTATCTCCTTTTCATATACAATGACATGGTAGCAGAAGAATCCTTCATGTGCTTTGTCTTTACCTATACAAGTTTAGGTGTATAATAACTCTTCCAATGAGTTATTGTGTCGGCTAAGGATATATGACCAAGGATAGTATTCTATCCAGGTTGAGAGTGTCTATCATCCTCCCGCAAGCTAGTGTGGGGATTTCGGACAACACCTAGCTTGGTGTGCAACACTTGAAATTGATGCTTAGGCAACTAGTTTGTGAGAATATCTGCAATTTGAAGCTCGAAAGGAATGAACTTGGTTTCCATTGCAAAATCGTAATCAAGTTCAACATGTATAGTGAGAGCATGTAATACTGCATTTGCCGTGAGATGGAGAGCACTGATATTATCCGTGAACAACAATGAAGGACAATATGGNTTTGTGTATTAATCTTCAGCACTAAAGGCTGGGATCCCAAATTTACATCATGGAGCTACATACAGTTGCGTGTACTCAAAACAAAACTAAACTAGATCCTACTTCATCTTACAAAGAACCTAGGATATCTATAACAGCTATAGGATCATCTACATACTCCGAACTGCACCAATAGCAAAAAGTGATTATGCAATTCATTTTAATCCTGTGTAAAGGACTACTAATACTCTCAAAGCATCTCATATTTCTCTCCTTCCATATGGTCCACCAAATCACTGCTGGGACAATTCTCCATCTGCTTTGGTCTGTACTGCCTTCAGTGTTCCAGCTTTCTATAGCCTGACTTGCCCTTTGTGGCATGGTCCAGTTTGTGCTTCTGAAGCTAGTAAATAAGTGCCACAATTGTCTAACCACCTTGCAATGAAGAAACAGATGGTTGATTGTCTCTGCCTGTAGCTCACAAAAAAAACATCTAGGACACATATGTATTCCCCTCTTCATTAGATTCTCCTGTGTTAGTATCGCCTCTTTAACTACCAACCAAGTAAAGTTATTGTATCGGCTAAGGATATATGACCAAAGATAGTATTCTATCCAGGTTGAGTGTCTATCATCCCCCCGCAAGCTAGTGTGGGGATTTCAGACAACACCTAGCTTGGTGCACAACACCTGAAATTGATGCTTAGGCAACTGGTTTGTGAGAATATCTGCAATTTGAAGCTCGAAAGGAATGAACTTGGTTTCCATTGCAAAATCGTAATCAAGTTCAACATGTATAGTGAGAGCATGTAATACTGGATTTGCCATGAGATGGAGAGCACTGATATTATCCGTGAACAACAATGGAGGACAATATGGAATTGCCAATATCCTTGAAGAGATAGGTGACCCATGTCAATTATGTAGCTAGAAAAGTCAATGATCAATACTAAACTTCGGCGCTAGACCTAGCCACTGTGTGATGCTTCTTGTACGACCAACTGATGCAATTAACACCAAGAAAGACACATAGGCCTGTGGTAGACCTTCGGGTAAAGGGACATCCAGCCCAATCTGCATCCGAAAAGCCGACAAGGTTGAGAGACAAACCAGGTGAGATACGCAGACCCAAGTCAGGAGTGCCTGCGAGATAACGAAGGACTCCTTTAACACCCTTCCAATGTACATCAGTTGGACTTTGCATAAGTTGTCGGTAAGGATATATGACCAAGGATAAGATTCTATCCAGGTTGGGAGTGTCTATCAGATGTCACTCCTAACTTGTCCTGAATATCGTTGTTCCTAATCTTATCTCAACATCCTCATTTACGCAACTTTCATCTTCTGGACATGCGAATTCTTAACCGGCCAACACTCCACCCCATATAACATAGTAAGTTTATCAACCACTTTATAAAACTTAGCTTACTTTAGTTACATTTGTTTTCTTGATCAAAATAAAACTTACTTTTTAAGTTTTGGTGGCACCTTTCTATCACACAAGACACTAGATGCGAGCCTCCATTTCATCTGCCCGCTCCAATACAATGTGTAACATCATCGTCAATCTTCCCATTTCTATGGATTATAGACCCAATATACTTGAAACTTCCTTTCTTAAAGATAACTTGAGCATCAATCTTCACTTCCACATTTGCCTCAGGAGCTACGTCACTGAACTTGCACTCCAAGTACTTAAGTATCAATCCTCACTTCCACATATGCCTCGTGGGTTACGTCACTGAACTTGCACTCCAAGTACTCTGTTTTAGTCTTGCTCAACTTGAACCCCTTAGACTCAAGGTTATGTCTCCAAACCTCTAGCTTATCATTAATTCCCTCGCAAGTCTTGTCAATCAATACTATGTCATCAACAAAAGCATACACCATGGCACCTCCCCTTGTATGTGCCGCGTCAATTCATCCATCACCAAGGAAAGCAATATTATCAGCTATTATTACAGTCTGCCTTGCAGCTGAAACTAACTGCTAAAGCAATTGCATAGCAATCTAGACACACCAAGCAAATTCTCTGAAGCCATGCATTACTTGCTGCAAAAAGAGCATTGAGGGATAGTTTCAGTTTCTCTTTGTCTGGGATGAAGAATTGTAAGATGGTTCTTACTGAAAAGTGTGAGGATTACTTAGTGTGCATTGTACAACTGGATATATGCATACATTTCTCCAGCTTATAGTAGATATATTATGAACTCATCTCCTCTGAAAATTCTTCTATAAATACAATAAGGCTCTACCTCAAGATGCAAACAGCGGTGAACGATGTTAAAGCCACTAAAGGTTGTAAAAACTTCTACAAAGTCTGTTTATACTTAAGTTTCCCTCTGTACTTCTTAAAATCATGCAAACAACTTGAAATGCCATTCTACAATAAGAGATGACTCGACTTAATGTGGACATTCAAGAAAATCAAGCATGGAAAATGCAGACAAGAAACACAGTTGAAGACTCATAAATCTGGAGAATGGTAATCAATTGTGAAACACATAACAAGTAATTGCCGAAAAATAGGTTTTTAAAACTCAATGACAAAGAAAAAAAGAGCACAAAACATTGAATGAAACCAAGAATATCCCCAACTTTTTTTGGGGATAAGAACAAAGAAATCCTCAACCTAACTACAATACCAAGTAAAACAAGGACTATTGGGTTGAACTGCAAGCTACAAATAAAGATTTTCATTTTGACGTGAGCTCCAAAGTTCTTAAAAAGTTTCATTTAAAGAAAAAGGTTACTTCCAAAACAGCTACACAGGTTCAATCCAGCCCATGGTGCAAATAAATACTAACATTTCATTTCTTATATTTTAGTAAAAGATGGAAAAAGAGAAAAAAACACAACGTCCAACTGAATATCACTAGAGGGATGATCCAACTACATATTTATTCAACAAAATACAACTTACAGCTCCTACAGCTTTCCTAATTTCTCAACCTCAAACTATATTTCGCTCATAAAAGCTTTTGAAAGCTGTCCAGAAACAATAAACATGCTGTTTAACTTAAAGTAAAGTGTTTTAACAGAATAAAAGAAAACATATTCACAAAAAGAATAAACTACCAAATGTGTCGTTTCAAATCAAACAAAACTTATTTCCGTAATAAGTGAAAAACCTTTAAATGTTATCATGCCGAGTCTTTTTTTAAACAAACATTTTTCCTTTTAACTTCTCACCTGTTCTTCTTCCGTATTATTTTTAACAAAAAACTATTTATAAACCACTTAGGCTTATGGTACTTTTTCAAGCATGAAATTCATTATTTACTTTTGTTAGTTTTACATTATTTAATTTACAAGCTTACTATTGGTCTAGTACATGTTGGTTTAGAAATAATTCAGTGTTTTTAAAAGAGAAAAGCGAAAAGAAGCGATAAGGTCCTTGGAACTTGGAATGAAAAGAGAAAATGAAGTGCACATTTCTTTGAAATAAAATGCACTATAAGAGAAAACAAGAAGTACTACTAAATACAAAATATATATGGACTAGTGCAGTAATAATCAATTTGCAATTAAAATAACCAATTTCAACATTCAAATACAATAACGCTAACTGCCAACACTAAACAAACTCCACAAAGTTCAAGATTCAAAAAACCGATTGATTTTCATTCGGATCATCTTGCAGGTCATTGTTTGAAGCAGACATTTCTATGAACCGCATGGCTTCGCCTATGACGATTGCCCCTCACTAAGCATCATTCCACAAAGGCTTTCAATAACATTCAAAAAAACCATTGTAACGTTTAAATAACATTGATGAAAACATTATTCTAACCAACTCATACAACAACTAAAGTTATTGTAGTACCTTTATAATCACAATGCAAAAGGTTTTTTTCTTTTGATAAGGTAAAGGTTTATTGACTAAGTACCAAGAAGGTACCAAAACCAAAAGTTACAAAAGACTGCTGGTAATGCTAGAGGTTAAAAATAAGCTTCTTCCTCTGTTCTATTTTATAGATTACTTGTTCTTAAAGAGTACACATTATATTTGGAAATTCTTTAACTTTGAACTAGTAATTTTATACCTAATATCATACCCCTATAGCCATATTAATGTCATGACATCTTTAAGGCAACAGGTTGAAAGAGTACTTTCACCAATACATACTATATGAGCTAATTTTACATTTCGCGAAAAAATGTGCCATTGTTCCAATGCTATTACAATTAGGCGTCTGCATATTCAGTTTTAACCACAAAGCATCAAATCAAAACTAGAACGTAAATTTCAAACGTTAAGATTATGTAATCAAACCAATGTTCAAGTAATTGTGCAACGGAAATCACCTGTACAGGAATAAATAAATAAATTATGAGAATTTTAGGATGTGGCTTTGACCACAGAATTACCTTGTTTTTCTAGAATCTTCATGAGATAGGGTCGAGAAGGCACGTCAAGGTAATCGCCGATGTAGTTTCTATGAAACGAAGCTTTTCTTCGTACCTTTACTCCCATGAAAGGATCTCGATTTTGATCTTCCGTGACATTGTTATCCGTGGGCGTCAGCTTCAAACTTTCAGCATCTTCGTCGTCGTTAGCGATCCGTTCATCATCGTCAAGGACCGGCCGGGTTTGGGCCGGTAACTGGACTTTTCGGTTTGATGATTGAAACCATGCCATCGCCGGCGACGGAAGGAAGGAAGGAAGAGGTTGGCGAAAAGTGCCGATGTGTAAAGATTGTTGGTTGGTGAAAACAAACGTGTCGTGTCTGACTGTTACCTCACCTGGATTCTCACAGCAGGACCCAATTGTCCCCACTTCATCATTTGAACAAAATAATATTCTTCATAATTTGTTCCAATTTGTATTTTAATTTCTAGGATATTTTAACCTATTATTCTCTCTTCACTTTTGTTTTTTCTACTTGTGAGACTTTTGAATTTTGAAATTTAAATAAATTTATCTTTGATAGTAAATTTTTTACTATATATTTTTAAACTGTAAATTTAAATTTTTTAACTCTTGAAAAATGAAATGTGTCACCTAAATTGGAACATGATAGTACTATTTAGACTTTGCAGTTTGCATCTAACTTAAAACGATAATAATTGTTATAAATATTTTATTAATAATATTCATATTAATTTGACGAATAAGTAAATTAATTTTAAGATAAAATATGAAAATTTATGTTCTCATTTTTATTTGTCTATTATTTTAAAATATATTTTTATTTTCATTTATCATTTTTAATATATAAAAAAATAAATTATTGTTCAAGATAATATTAAACATATTTTAATAGAATAATATAATACAACCATTGTTTTCTTAAAAAATAAAAAAATATATCAACTACTCCCTCCGTCCAACAATATTTATCCACTATACTAAAAATAGATGTCCAACCATACTTGTTCATTTTATGAATTCCTTGGATAATTTTATGCTTAGTTTCTAATTTATCCTTATATTATAATTTTTAAGACATTATATTTATTATATCTAAAGGTTGATAAAGTAAAAAATGAAGAGAGGGGAATAATTGTTTTTCTAGATAGGTTAAAAGTATCCATCTATTTTTGGAAATGGTGGTTTGAAAAAATTGAAGAGTAGGCTTTTGGAATATGGACAAGTGGATATGTCATATGTCATATCACTAGCATATCTACTTCACTTCATTGCTTGTTTGCGAGTGATTTTGAATGAGTGATTGAAAAAGAAGAAGAAAGATGACTGCAGCATTTGTGATGAATGAAATCATGAGCCCCTCTGCTGATGATCCTTTGCTGCCGGTCTGCCGGATACTGCACACAGACAGGACCAACCAAGAGACTACAGCAAGGAGCTGAACCCCCACAAGTATGCCATGGACAAACATTGGGTTTGTCATATGTATGAGGGACGGCCTTTTTACTTTCAAGTATGTTAAATATTTGCCTATTATGTGTGAATTAATAGTGGATTTTTACTTTTGAGTTGCAATTTGATAAATCCATGTCTTCTTAGGAGGGGAGGAAAACCATATATACTGTGTCAAACTTGAGATTTGAAGGAAACTAACTGGCATTCTTCGTGATAACTGTATTTCCGATTTTATTTGCTTTGTTGGTTTGTTTCATGACCTGTTTTTTCTGGCCGCTAAACAGAAATTAGGATCTAATAGAACAGGTAAGCAAAATAGAGGTGATAGGTCTAGAGACTGGAAACAAATTCTCTTCTGTTTTGTGGTCTGTCAGATTCTTCTGGTAGTCCGAAGATCCCCCAATTCCTTAAAATCGGACCATGGTTCGCAGAATGCAAGATGTAATCTTTGAACTTGTATATGGCTACTGTATACAGAATTGCATAATCATAGAAAGATTGTGCTTGGAGGATTAAAGATACACCCTAAAAAGGGAAGTTTAATTGCACATCAATCTGTTGATAATATGAAATGGGTCTTTTTCTTGAACTAGTATATGGTGTTATGTTAAACGTGTTACACATATATTGCCCTTTCATGCTACAACAACAACATACCCAGTGAAATCCCACTAAATAGGGTCTACGAAGGATAGAGTTTACACAAACCTTACCACTACCTCGTGGAAGTAGAGTGGTTGTTTCCGAAAGACCCTCGGCTCAAGTGCGTCAAATCCAAGTAAAAGAAGACAATGAAGAAAACATAGTAGTTAAATAAGAAAAGCAAGTGTACAGTCGATAAAAAAGCAATAACAACAACAAAATAGTGGGGTCATGTACCCTTTCATGCTACATGAGCAAAAATACCTTGAACTGCATTTTATTTCATTAGAATCATTGCATGTTCTTGCTATTATTGTGAAAAAGACTGAGTAGCCATAATAGGTTACAGGAAAAATACTATTTTGTCTTTCTGGGATGCGCTACTTAGGAATATGTTCGTGTTTCTGAGGCCAGTTTATGCTGCAAAGACACCTTTTTAGATTTCATAAACCATACCAACTTGAAGTGTTTTATCTGGTGGAATTTGAAGTGCAGAAATAGCTGCCCTGCTATTCTTCTGAAGAAACCTGTACAAGTACTCTATAGTGAAGCGAGCAAACCAACCTTTATTTGCTTTGAGAATGGTTCTTCCTAAAACAAAAACGGGTCCTCTTTCAGCAGCTGCATCTATTTTTCGTTTTTCACTAGTAGACTCGGCTTGGTCTTGGAGTTTTGTGATCATTAAAGTAACAAAGTCATCTCCTTCCATGCTTTGAGAATCCTTATATCCAAACTGAATCAAACACCGATAAAATCCTTCAACTCCCGTCTTCCCCACATTGTAGCGTTCCTCCACCAGGACGGTTTTGATGGGAAGAGTTCTAACAGTGACAATTACCAGGATTTCTCTTACAGAATTTGTGTGCTGAATGTAATGACAGATTATGGGTGGAATGCCATTTCCGAGATCAGTGAAAAAGAAGCAAATTCCTGGTGCTCGGTATGTACTATAGCTTGATAGCATTTGGTCTAGATCAGGTAAACTCATCTTTCTATCTGCTTCATATTCTTTTTTCTTACTCCTTCCATATGTCCAAGATAGCATGATAGTCAAGAAGAAAGCAGAAATAGCAAATGGCACCCATCCTCCTTGTGGTATTTTATTGAGCAAAGATGTCATGAAACAACCTTCAATTATTATATAAGGCAAGAAAAATGCCAAAATGAGAATGATATTTGTCTTCCATATGATTAGCATCACTAATGCTGTCAAGAATGTTGTTATGATCATGACCCAGATGACCACCACCCCTGTAGTTGAAAAAGAAAAGTTAGTTCTATTTCTCAGCGAAGTACGCTTTATTTGGACTTCCAGTTGTGGTTTAACTTAACAACAACAACAACAACAGATCCAGTGTGATCCCACACTTGTCTGGAGAGGTGGGTGGTACGCAGACCGTACCCTACCTTTGCGAGGTAGAGAGGTTGCTTATGATAAGACCCTCTCGGCTCAAGAAAAACGTTTTTCAAACATTTTCATACTATTAATTTTACTCATTTGAAAACAGACTCTCTACCTCCACGAGGTAGCGTAAGGTCTGTGTACACTCTACCCTCCCTGGACCTCACCTGTGTGATTACACTAGGTATGTTATTGTTGTTGTTGTATTAATAATAATTTTACTGATTATAATAGGTTATTTACCATTGTTACAGATTATTAACCCATTCTTGCAATAAAAAGTTGCATATAATTGGTTATTTTAAGTAGCATGATAGTATTAGATTTTTTTAAGTTGTCGGTGTACAAAAGAAATCTGAGTGATGCTTACCATAGGCATTTGCTAGTTCAACACCTCCTTTGAAACCAAGAACGAGAGTGACACAAAGAATCATGAGGATGTAGTTTACCTCTGGGGAATAGATTTGTCCTTCATGCTTGGATGAAGTATGTATAATGTTTACTCGAGGGAAGCATCCAAGAGCAAGTGATTGCTTTACAATGGAAAAAGTTGCTGATATCATGGACTGGCTAGCAACCACGGCAGCTAGAGTTGAGATTACAAACATTGGCCAGTAAACAGGTTTTGGTAGGGAACTGTAATAAGCGTTGTTGATATTCTCCGGATACCTCACTAGATAAGCTGTTTCTCCGGCATAGCTGAGAACTAGGGATGGATAAACTATAAAAGAAAATGCCAACTGCAAGACTCATTGTACAGAAATGCCATCAATCAGATTAACTTTTCTAATGGTAGATTAGAGTTCTTTGTTCCTTACCTGAATTGCTCTTTTATTGAAATGACCTAAATCAGCAAACATGGCTTCCGCTCCTGCATGACAGTTTAAAACATGTCGGAAGTGAACTAATTTTCTCCTATTTCATATGCTTTTCTTTTATCTTTTTTTTTTCCCCTCAAAAGTAGTTGTAAAGTTAAACCTGTAATGCTTAGAAATACTGCACCGAGAAGATTCCAAGCAGTCTTTCCATTTCTTGAAACAAATTTCACTATGTAGTGTGGAGATATGGCTTTAAGAACGGATGGATAGTACTCCAAAATATTGTAGATACCGACTGAAACATTGGTAGCAAACCACAATAACATTACGGGTGTGAAGCAGAAGCTAACTTTGCTTGTTCCACAGCGTTGAAAAGTGAAAAGTGCGATTAACATAATCACAGACATGAAAACCACATGATCTGCAGCCAATAGAACTTTCATTAAACCTCACGTTTTGGTGAGTAAATGGAAGCAGATCTGAACTAGCAATAGAACTGTCTTTTGAAAATTATTTTGACTTTACCTTGTGTTATCTTGGAAGAGAGAGATTGAATTCCTTGCAGGGCTGAGAGAACTGATGTAACAAGTGTATGGACATGAGGCAACGTCGAAAGTAAATATAACTTGGAGAAAACAAAGGAAGAATGTTACCGCAAGTAGCAGGAGTGAGAGCTCCATCACCAATGACCATACAAGTTCCAAGTAAAACAACAAAAGTAAGAACATTTTGAGCTGTGGAACTTCTCTCCAGGAACTTCTTAGTTTTTGAACGCCTAGAACTTCCACTCTCTTGGCTGTAACAAGCCATGCTCTCATCAGATTCCATCCTAACGTTGTGGATACTAAGTTTGCTTTGGAAATTGATATGGCGACAGAGATATGAATAGAGAGCAAAAGTACCGCCTTCTCCATGATCATTAGCATGGAGGACGATGAAGACATATTTGACTAACACAAGCAATGTTAGAGTCCAAAAGATTAGGCTGAATGTCCCAAGTAAATCATCTTCAGTGAGATTCGTCAAGCGAGTAGAGGAAAAGACATTGACAGGAGGAGTGGCAAGGTCCCCATATACAACTCCAAGAGATTGGTAAGCCAACAACAAGGTCTGCATGGGTGGATATTCCTGAGAAAAATACTCAAAATCTCAATATCCTATGAAGTGACTTAGAAGTTTCAAGACAGTAACAAAAAAAAGTGTGATGTTATCAGATTTTATCGAAACTGGTAGTAGCACTAGCACACATCGAGGATAAAATGAGAACAGGTTGCTTGTGATGATTTCATCATGTCCTATGTCAACCTCCAGATGCACCGGTCTGCAGGAACCATGATGACTTAAGGTGTTCAAAAGGAAGAGGTAGTTATTGTTAGCATGATTGGACAAATTCTAAATATTTGTACATATTTATGTTATAACTCTAAATATTTGTGTAATGATGATAGGAGATAGCATAGATTAATGTAGTATATTTTCAGAGATATTACAATTAGGAATAGCATATATTTAGGGATATATAACAGATTTTTAGGCATGTAAATCAGAATTCTTTCTATTTAATGGTAGAACTCTCATTTGAGAGAACTCATTCAGCAAAATTGACATGGTATTAGAGCCAGGCTCATCCCAATTGTTGTTCACCGATGTTGGGCCCCCATTTAGAAGTGTTCACGCTCCAGTTGAGGTTTGGGCGTGCGGGGGAGTGTTAAGATGTCCCACATCGGTAGAGGGATGAGAATTTGGTCTCCTTATATGGACTTGGACAAACCTCTCCTCATGAGCTAGCTTTGGAGGTTGAGTTAGGCCCAGGTGTCATATCTTTACATGGTATCAGAGCTACACTCTCTTGAAATCTATGCAAACCTAGCAAAAGATCTTTCACAATGAAAGAAAAGGATCTATGTGGATGATACTAGTTAGTTGGTTTAAGCTTCAATTATGCTAATATGTTTACTTTCGATCCCAATGTTTGCTGGGAGTCTTTTGGTTTTGTTTGAGATTTCATGCGTGGGAAATGCAAACAGCTTCTAGTGCTACAAAAACTAATTCTTTATTATATTTGAACTTAGACAAAGCTTAATGGAGTGACATGGACAATGAGAATTCATATAGCCGAGGATTCACATAGACGGTCTTAAACAGAGCGACAGTGGATATTTCTTGGAATATTGAAGGTGAGAAAAAGTAAAGCTTACCTTAGCTTTGGTTAAGGGAGACTGGTATGTCTGCATAACTGTCATGTATGTTTCCATAGCAGGTACTGGTTCTGGAACAACTCTCCTGCTGTTGTTACAAAGGTCAATACGGTTACTATCTCCAAGATTGCTTCTACTTTCAATATCATAGTTCTTTATGCTGGAATTGTTGCTTTTAACATCTTCCATGTTTTAAATGCAGGACACTTCCAATATTCTAGTTAAGAAGTTGCCGGAATTGTTGCTTTTAACATCTTCCATGTTTTAAATGCAGGACACTTCCAATATTCTAGTTAAGAAGTTGCCGTACTTTGTGTCATGCTTATATAGCTTCAAAAAAACCTCAAGGACTATTGATTTGGTTGATCCTAAGAATAAAACAAAAGATATAAGTTAGAGCTGCAAATTCTAAAAGCCACAAGTTGCTGGAGAGGGAGCAGGTAAAGAAACACATCATCATATATATTTTAGCAGTAATTCCACCAATTTGCATACAAATTTATTTCATCATCATGTTGGAGCACTTATCGATTCGCAGACAGGGATATGAAGATAAATTATTGGTACATTATCTTGTTGACATTATTTTTATACAAAGGAGTGACTACACTCTCTCACAAGTGACATATAACCAGAAATTTTTAAAAATCTGCCACTGTTGCTTTGTTGGATGAACCTTATCTAGTCTAGTCTAGTCTAGTTAAATAAATCAAGCTTAAATTTTTACAGTAAGTTGATGACAAGTGAAAACTAGTAAATCCTCTGATTAAAAAGGTAAGCTTGATTAATGAACAAAAGCTCATATGCAATTTTGCTGGCTTATGATTATTTGATTATGAAATTTTTGTTTTATTATAGGTATATATATCAGTGTTGACACATCTTGACCTAAGCTAGTCCAGTGTAATGGTTAAAGTATTGCATAACTTTCTTATGCTCCCGTGTTCCGTCCTAGCTAGCGATATCATTATATTTTTTTACACCTTTAATAAAAATCTTAACTCCGCCGCTATCCGTCCACATATGTACATGGAGGACGTAGGTATTGCCGAAAGTGTTAAGTGAGAAGGATGTAAGTTATTCTAAAAGGGCTAACTGACATACACATATGTATACTACTTTGGAGTCACACTGCTTATTAAATTTAGTCAAAGACGTCGACCTATCTGTCCAAAATACTCTTATGAGGTATTTAACTTTAAATTTTATTGGCTTTACATGTGAGTAAATCAATTTGATTGCAATTTGGTCACTATTACATTGTTCTTATCTTTTCTCTATCGTATATTCTATTCATATTTACCTCTAAATGATTAAACGTGCATTGGTGGATCAAAATATCAAACAATAATAACACACCAAGTATAATTTTAGAAAGTGAGGTGTGGAGAGGATAAAGTGTATGTGGATCTTACTTGTACTTCAGGGTGGAGAGACTCTTTCTGATAGATTCTCAACTCAAGAAAAAAAAAACAGTTCAAAGCAATCTAGAAAGGAAGTAACAAAAGTACAAGAAATATCATATAGTAACAAAAACAATAGATAGTTATAACAACTCTTTTTGAGGGTTTTTTCAATTGAAGAAATTATTATTTTTTATTTAGAGTCGTCACTTGAAATTGAGTTATGATGTTCCAAGTCACTTTTTTGGATCTCTAATCAAAAGAAAATGCTCTTTTATTTTTCGTTTAGCGAAAAGAAAAGACCAGATAAGAAATTTTATTGACCGAGGGGAAGGTATGAGGCACTTTTCTAGTCAGTGGTTCTAGCACGTTCGCTTTTATTAACTTATACTCAGCTTAAATTATTTTTTGAATTATTGTCATAGACTATGATTTGCTCGCATTTTATTGTTGGACTTTTATTGATCTCAACCTAAATGCTTCACCACATTCTTGATCTTGACATACACATGCTTAGAGACACAAGTCACTCGTTGCGAGAGTGCATTGCACCTAATAATCTTTGTCTACCCGTTTGACTTGAATTAATGAAAATTAATTATTAGAACAATTTGGGTGACTCTCTTTCAAGTGTTTCAGAAAAAATGTCTTATCACATTCTTAATTGAAATCACATTTTTCTTTTAAAAAAGTTGTCTAAATTTGCCTCCAAAATTAGTTTGTCAATTTTTAAGTGCGAATCAAGTGGTGCCAAACTATAAAAGTTCAATCAAAATTTGTCAATCTATCGTTATTTCCAAAACAATATCATCAAACTTTTATTTTTGTTTTCCATTTTCGATGTTTGATACCCACATTGGTGTCCGACAAAATCCGAACTCACGCATGGACGTCTCACGTACAACACAACACTTGTACTCTTAGAAAAGGGTTATATTTACTCTTTGTTATACTTTTTGGTTATATTTGCTCCTACATCCAACTTTGGGTTTATATTTCCAACTCTGGATTTATATTTACCCTTGAATTGTTAAATTCCACATCACTCCCTTGTATTATCCTACGTGACTCCTACATGGGACATACGTGGATATAATCTTCTCTGATTTAATTATTACACATCACCCCCAAATAATTGGAAACGTTGTTTTCACTTTGTTCCTTTCAATTCTTTGGGTGAGGTATAATAATTAAATTAGAGAAGATTATATCCATGTAGGATAATAAAAGGGGGTGATGTGGAACTTAACAACTCAAAAGATAAATATGAACCTAAAGTTGGATGGTAGGGGCAAATATAACCAAAAAGTATAACGAAGGGTAAATATAACCATTTTCTAAGAGTATAAGAGCAAACATGACCTTTTTCCGATAATAATAATAATAATAATAATAATAATGATGATAATAATAATAATATTAATAATAATAATATTTATGATACCAACGAAATCAGGATCTCCGAAGACGGGCGGTAGTCCGCGCGGTCATCTTCAATCTAGCTTGTTAACATCTGAATTCGAGGAATAAATCTGAATTGAAATATATACAAATTTTTATATAGTTGAATGATTGTATGGAAGGAGCTAACCCTTTTACCCAAGCTTAGGGCCTGTCGAGCTTCAAATACGTATTATTAGTGTTGTCCATGTGTCTAGTAGTTCTAACCGGGTATAAAATGCCATTTTTAACTCCTTAGCGGGCTGAGACCACGGCTGGCTTGACGGAGTCACTAAGACAAAGCCACTAACGTGTTGTATTGAATTTGACTGTACCACTATCTCAGAACCAAATCAAGAAACCATATAGAAATCTATTTATATTTTGATACAGTCTAGATCTTTCATGGTAGATATAAAAGCGAAGTTAGTTATCCGACATAGATATAATTCTTTAGCCGGACATAGTCACGGCTTTAGATCGGAGAAAACTACTAAAAGATATAAAGATTTAAAGAATAAATATAAATTACCTTGTAACAATGGCCAACAGGGCCTATGAGATAACAACTATGCAACTTTATTTACTTTTGGTGAAGCTCCGGTAAATTGACAATATTACAAACTATGAGATGATTTACAATGGAAAGACCAAAAGAGAGAGAGAGCGTTTTTCGACTTGCCCTTCTCCAACTACAAAAGAACTTATTTATAGAAGAAAAAAGAATCTAGCTACAGTGATCTACAGTGATTGTGGGTCCCTTATCATTGGGTCCCATATGTACAGTAACAGTTTTTCTACTGTTGTTCAACAGTTTTTCTACTGTTGTTCAACAGTGTATCTACTGTTGATAGTGACTTTTACTTGTTGAAGATCAACTTCACACGTGATCTTTTCCCTTTAGTTTGCGGAGGAGATCTACCGCTTTTTCCAGCACATCCTCTGTGGTAGGTTCACATAATTGAGCTTCTTGAATATCTGCAACGTCATCACTTGTTTCACTTCGCAGTGAAGTGCCTGACTTCTCGTATTGGATAATATTGAGAAGTATGTTTTTTCTTACTTCGTCGAGATAATTATTAATCATCTCTTCTTTATTTCCATCCTGAATAAAGATCTTTCGAGCAATATGTCGGACGGAGCTATCCTGTATAATTCCCTTTTGAGGAACAAGACAATATTCTTGAATTCTTTGTTTAATAAGATTCAATAATTCCTGTCCGTATAACGATTTGTCTTGGGATCTTGTTTCATTAATTTATTCCAAAAATTATTATAAAATGTCTTGTATAGACAAGGAATTTGTTCGTCGGTGAATCCCACCTCCGGAGTCCATTTGTGAATCCACGGGATCAAGAATTCAATAAAGAAATAGATTTGTTTGATCCTTTCAATATAACAGATATGATATGTATGATATAATTCGTTCAGATTTGGTGAGATTTTTACCCATTCGTTGTATAACTTAAGAAATGGATCTGGTAAAATCTTAGTTATTGGGTTGTGGTATGACCACCAATTTAGGAACCAATTAGGGATTGGTTCTGCAAATATTTTTGCACAAACCTTTATGAACCATGTATGCTTGTGTCTCTCATTATTGTAGATGAGGATTGTTGCACCCTATTTCAAACCAGCCGAAACAGTTCATAACATAATACGGCCGACACTCTGATTTTGGAAAAAATTGTTTTTAGAGTTGCCACCTATATTTTAAGGAAAATATTAGGAAAACTATTTTTTAATATGTGAATGTAAACTCTGTTTTGATTTGCGAAACCAGTGAGATTTTGAGTAAGGGGTTTGGTTACTCGAGGGGAAGGTATAGAGCATCCCTCAGAGCCTATTCGAAGATAGTCCTTAAACTCAATTTAGGAAAATATAGTTAGGAAAAACTTGTTTATTTATTTGCTTTTAAAATCAATGGCAAGTAAATTTTATTATTTTAAGAAAATAGTAAAATACAAGGTACAACATATAAAATGTATGAAATTTATAGTAGTATGTTTATTATATGGTAATAAATAAATAAATGTACTAAAAATGTATGACAATTTTTATATGTTAAAAAACAGAGGTGTCTTATATAAATGTATAAAAATAAATGTTGAGCTTAAAAGATATGAAAATTTGTCATTTTATTTATATATAGAATTGAGATGTAAAGGAAAATAAAATAAAATAAGATAATAGTTGGGCGCAAATATATATTAAAATAATGTGTATATTAGAGTGTAGGGATTTATGAATTATAAAAAAAGTATCATTTGTAAAAGTGATAGTAGATATATGAAAAAATAATATGAAAGCGTAACAAAATAATAAGTCACGTATAGAGAAAACTAAAAAAATATAGAATTTTGTACCTTTATGCGTGTGACATATATATGCATGTACCTTGTATTTTGAACTTGTTGGCATATCTAAAATCTTGAAATGACATGTTAAGAGATTAAAATATTTTAGCAATATGTGTTTTATAAAATAGATAGTAATAATAATAAATATAATTTCTTCACAAAGGGGTGATGTAAAGAAAAAATAAAATAAAGTGGGCCTAACTATTGAAACTTATTCTATAGTTAATTATTATTTTTTTGTTAACAGTATAAGGGTCTAGTTCCCTACTTGTTTTATTAAAAATAGGTATTTCTAAAGCGTAAATATCTTAGCCTTAAATATATTTCTAAAGGGTAATTGCTTTAGCCTTTAAATTAGTTTCAAATTTATTTGGGAATTTTAAAATGAGAAGTTTTCCTTAACATAAAGATCTGAATGAGTATTGATAAGTATATCTATTAAATATTTTTGGTTCTTTAAAATAATGTTTCTTCTTCCTTTTGAAAGTAGTATTTTCAAGAACTTTTAGACTCGAACTACTACAACTTTTAAACTCTCAAAATATAGTGGTTAGTTCAAAAGAAAAAAAACTACTTTTAGATCCTAAAATTGGTGTTCAAATACTAAGGAAAAGATTGCATTTTTACACCAAAAAATCTACCCAGTAAGGCTGTTAAAAGCTGTATTTTTTACCTCTCAAAACTTGCATTTTCAAGTTAAAATCTGCATCTTTTTACGCTTAAAAAAAAATGCTTGATAGAGCATGTTAAATCTGCATTTTCGCACTAAAAAATCCGCAATTTTTTAAGCTAAAAATCTGCATTGCCAGGTTTTTAAAAGTTGCAGTTTTACCTCTCAAAAATCTGCAATTTGCAAGCTAAAACCTGCACTTTTAACCTCAAAAATCTGCATTCACTAAGTTGCTGAAAAATGTTTTCAAACGCTCATTAAAACAACTCTTAAATAAAAGAGGTTACTCCCAAGCTCACTTTTTAAAAGGTTAATTTTTCACAACCAAAAGATATGTTAAGTAACAAATGAAACTAAGTTAGAAAGCGTCGTCCTAGGCCAAATGGTCATTACTAAACTCAATATCTAGAGGGATGGGAGATGAACGACTGTGTCTTACTATCGCTCTCAAATGGTTTCTATAAACCCAAAAAATAAAATCAAGCATAAATATAAATATAAAACATTGATATGGAAAATGTTAGTCAAGATGGCAACACATATATGCATATAAAAACACGTGAAACTTTGAAGTAGGGAGGAAGCGCTGGACGCTATCGACGTGAAAATGGGCTGTTAGACACGAGCTTATGCTGCTATTAGTCGCTTCTCTGGTTTGGGCAGAGATGGAGTCATATACTAACTCCAAACGCGCTCCCGAGTGTACATGTGAAATAAAGAAAAAAAAAAGATAAAAAAAATTAGCAAATGGGCTGTAAGATTATCATAAAGCATAGAGAAAATAATCTATGAAGTCATATGTTAACCGAAATATACACCTGCACAAACATTCACGTGCCTAGAGGCAATTTTTTTTTTAACAGATTAACATTTTTCTTTTTTAGACTTGTATAAGTTAAATTTGGAGTAAAGAACTTATGAATGTGTTTTCTACTACATCAAAACAAGTTTAAGCATGCATAAACTATCTGGTGAAGCATATGAATATACATTTATTCTTTGAGTCCAATAAAAGAAACAAACAATATTAATACAAGTAGTTTCTAAGGAACAAGAGAGGATATTGTATATTATTTCGTTATATACTATGTAACGGTGATGTTATATGCATGAGGATCTAAAGTACAAATACAAAATAAAGGGGCTATACATTATTCTGGGTAGACAATTTTGTTTTCTAAAAAATATGAGATTGAACTTAGCATTTTAGAATTCTTGACAGCAAGTAAATTGAGAGACATATGGAAGCTCAAGTAAATATTCAGTTCGTCATCATAGGGAATAAATATTCGTATGACTGCATTACTTAATCAAACATAAGAAAAAGTTAAAGTCGTTGAGCTAACACGTTGGTAGCAGACTAAGTTAACTAGACACACTTAGCTTGCATAAATTCTTATCTAATGTCCTCGATTTCGCATGAATACGGGCAGATTTATCACGTGTCGATACTCATGAGAGAAAGGAGAAAAATGCAGTAGTTCAATCCAATATATTACAAAGCTATCATGGGGGTCCTTCTAATTACTTAGGCGAGATGTAAGAACAAAGAGAGAAACTTATCATATTTCATTCAAAAACGGAGGAGGTTTTCAGGAAATCAAAGAGAACAACTGGACATCAAGCATTCATAGTGTTTTATGCCCTTTAGGAGTCCATTTCATGCTAAACTAAAGGTTGCCAACATTAAGGTACTCATACCAATGAATATACCAAAGAAACAGTCGGATAACAGATGCACAAATATTTCAATGATACTACGATTGACAACTAACCATGCTTGAGAATAGCCTTCGTTCTTTCATGTAATTTGTTCAAGCTAATACACAAATCAGGGGCTGCTTATGTATATATAAAAGACATCAGTCAACTTCAAGCATAAAGATTAGGATTAATCTTAGATCTAAAACAATAAACAATAGCCTTTGCATCAAATGACTACAAAGAGGGGACAACTTCCTTAATCATAAATTAAACAGGGCCTTTTTATTTCGAAAAAAAAAAGATTAAGCTATATTGCAGTTCAGAAACTCAAATTGGAAACACATCCTCAGCATTTCATAAGTACGCATCCTAAATCGTATTCAAATCAAAACAAGAACAAGGGGATGTATATAATTTTTAATGGGAAAACTTAACTGTACTAAAAATAAGAGACAAAATCTGAACAAGCAGATTAAGAAACCTTTTCGAAATTATCAAGAAATCAACCCAAACGAACAACTAGAGTTTGAACAAAATAAAGGCGAAGTAGTGTACCTTTTCAAGAGCAGCAAACAGGGGCGTTTCGTCAAGAGATTTCGACTTCGAACTCCTTACCCAAACTCAAATTGTTTTTCTCCCTGTTTCTGGATTGTTTTCGGATGTTCATGGATGATTTTTATGAGAACCAAAGGGTTCCCTTTTATAGCCAATTTAGGCTCCAAGAATTCAAATTTGAATTTTGGAAAGCCAATATCAGAGGAAGCAACAATGTAATCATGACGAAGAAGAAAATCTCTCAAAGATCGACCTTTTCAGGTCAATTTGAGAGGGTTGAGTGACTGACGTGCCATTTTCCGGCGGCCCAAAGCCGTTCTTCTGACAGGGGGATGGGGGGATCATGTGGGGGTGATGGGCGAGTAACCTGTAGCCTCCGATTTTCTGAAAAAAGGAAGATGTTGCAGTGATCTTTGGGGAAGATGAAAGGGGAGGGCGAACGTGATGGAGAAGACGTTATGGAAGAAGAACGTGATTTCTGGGAATAATAGGGCGGGTGTAGGGGTCTAAAAGTCTTTGGTTTGATCTTGACCATC
>NC_064289.1:21522696-21539489 GCF_019186545.1 Solanum stenotomum | reverse complement strand
TTGATAATAATTATATATTAAAAAGATAAATTAATTAAAGTCGTTGGATTAAAATAGAGGGTTGAGATTAAAAGTTAAGAAGCACAATCCATGTGCTCACCTACGTGGCACACACGGATTGCCCGGTTTAAGGGGACTTGAATTGACAAGTTTTGTTTAAATTAAATTCATTTAAATTATGACCTCTTCTTTATTAACTAACTATAATTTATTAAATTAAAAATAATTATTTTGCAAAACTAGTTTATTTGATAAAATTAGTCACTCTTAAAATTATATTAATATAAATTAGTAACTCATTAATTAATTAAGCTTTCTAATTTTAACTAATGTACGAAAAATATCTATTGCGACAAAAGAAATTATATTTGAACAAAAAAAAAATAGGCTCAATTCTTAAGAACGACACTTATTTAAAAATGAGAAAGTAAGTAGTAATATAATATATTTAATTTTATAAGAAATAACATTTATGAAATAAATTTATCAATTAAAAAATAAATAAAAAATCTTTTCGTATCCCTATAAAACTGTCATAACATATATATTTTATTATTATTAATATTATTATTTTAGTTACATGTTGAGAGCCAAAATTGGTGTCAACAACTTGCCCCTTATCAAAAGCATGAATTTAGTCCCAATATGTAAAATTCATCGAGACTTTATTTAGACTTATCTATCTTTCTTTTATTGTTGAGATACCCCAATCTTCAACCGATATAATTTGTTTAATTATCATCTTGGAGAAGTTATAAACATTCTCACTGGTGTTGTAGCCTGAAAAGTGTTGAAATTCAACGCTACATGTGCTCATTAAAATAGTCTCGTAATAAGATCGGGTTTTGTATGACTCTCCCAAAAAATATAATCCGTTAACCAGATATCTCTGGAATATCTTCCAGGGCTCTTCTTTTCTCTGAATAACAGAATTTTCTAAAAGAAATATCATTTCTTTCATTGATACCTTTTCGTAAGATTTGATATTATCAACCTCTTTTTTAGCTACCGATGCAAAAGTATCACTTTGCTTTTGGGATAAATACTCTTGCAGTTGTGCGTATCATGGATTATTTTCTGGAATATCGTCCAGATGTATCGAAGAAGCAGCTTCTTTTGAAGGGCTTGTTAGTTTTACCAAGCTCATTCCTCCCCTTTGTATAATTGGAGAGTTGGATGAGGATTCGTATGACGATCCGGATGATTTTGAGGATGATCTTCCCCTTTCGCGAGTATAACTTCCCCTTCCTCTAGCCTTGGTTACCCAAGGAGGGTCCATTCTGCAAACAAAACACTTCGTTTTATTCGAATACATCATAGTAATAATTATGGTAATCAATATAATCAATTCATGTACATCTCTATTGAGAGGGATTACCTTTACTATAGTAATTAAGGTTTTTTCTATAAAGAAGGGAGAAAGGAAGCTCATTATGACGATAAATATTCTCTAGATAAGAAATTTGGAAGAGAGGTATCTCTTCCCTTTTTATAATGGATTTCAAAATCGAAAGGTGCTAGTTATGCTTGCCATCTAGCAAAAATCAATTTGACGCATCATGTTTAAAACCTTTATTAAACATATACTTCAGAGATTGAGCATCAATTTTTATTAAAAGTTTTTGATTATATAGATCATCTTGAAATTTTAAAACGCATTTAATAATGGTTAACATTTCATGCGCCACCGTAGCATATTTCTTCTGGGCATCACTCCATTTCCCTGAATGAAATCTGATCAAATATTCAATTTTATCATGGGGATTAATCTGTTTCAATATTCCACCATAACCAATGTTAGATGCATCTGTGTCAATAATCTTTTTCCAAGCAAGGTTAGCAAGAGTTAAACAAGGTAAAGATTGAACACGAAGTTTAATATCTTTTACCAAAGTTGTATGACTATCAGTCCAAAGTGATTTTTGATCCTTTTTTAGCCTATCATATAAAGGAGCCAAATCACGAGATAAATTTTTATAGAAGGGGGATATGTAATTTAAACTCCCTAAAAATCTCTATAATTGAGTTCGATCCATGATAACATCAGGAAATTTTGAGGCAAAGTCTATGGCTCTTTGAATTGGGGTGACTTTCCCTTGACAAATATGATGTCCCAAAATCGAACATCCGTTTGAAATAAACTCATTTTTGGTTTAGAAATTACCAAACCATTTTGTATAACTATTTTTTTGAAAATGTCTAAATGCTTGATATGCATTTCGAATGTTTTTGAGTAAACAAAATATCATCAATATAAACAATGATAAAATCCATATATGGGTTGAAAATATCATTCATAATTTTCTGNATCTAGTCTAGTCTAGTCTAGTTAAATAAATCAAGCTTAAATTTTTACAGTAAGTTGATGACAAGTGAAAACTAGTAAATCCTCTGATTAAAAAGGTAAGCTTGATTAATGAACAAAAGCTCATATGCAATTTTGCTGGCTTATGATTATTTTGATTATGAAATTTTTGTTTTATTATAGGTATATATATCAATGTTGACACATCTTGACCTAAGCTAGTCCAGTGTAATGGTTAAGATATTGCATAACTTTCTTAAGCTCGCGTGTTCCGTCCTAGCTAGCGATATCATTATATTTTTTTCACACCTTTAATAAAAATCTTAACTCCGCCGCTATCTGTCCACATATGTACATGGAGGACGTAGGTATTGCCGAAAGTGTTAAGTGAGAAGGATGTAAGTTATTCTAAAAGGGCTAACTGACATACACATATGTATACTACTTTGGAGTCACACTGCTTATTAAATTTAGTCAAAGACGTCGACCTATCTGTCCAAAATACTCTTATGAGGTATTTAACTTTAAATTTTATTGGCTTTACATGTGAGTAAATCAATTTGATTGCAATTTGGTCACTATTACATTGTTCTTATCTTTTCTCTATCGTATATTCTATTCATATTTACCTCTAAATGATTAAACGTGCATTGGTGGATCAAAATATCAAACAATAATAACACACCAAGTATAATTTTAGAAAGTGAGGTGTGGAGAGGATAAAGTGTATGTGGATCTTACTTGTACTTCAGGGTGGAGAGACTCTTTCTGATAGATTCTCAACTCAAGAAAAAAAAAACAGTTCAAAGCAATCTAGAAAGGAAGTAACAAAAGTACAAGAAATATCATATAGTAACAAAAACAATAGATAGTTATAACAACTCTTTTTGAGGGTTTTTTCAATTGAAGAAATTATTATTTTTTATTTGGAGTCGTCACTTGAAATTGAGTTATGATGTTCCAAGTCACTTTTTTGGATCTCTAATCAAAAGAAAATACTCTTTTATTTTTTGTTTAGCGAAAAGAAAAGACCAGATAAGAAATTTTATTGACCGAGGGGAAGGTATGAGGCACTCTTTCAGTCACATGGTTCGAGCACGTTCGCTTTTATTAACTTATACTCAATTTAAATTATTTTTTGGATTATTGTTATAGACTATGATTTGCTCGCATTTTATTGTTGAACTTTATTGATGTCAACCTAGATATGTCACCGCATTCTTGATTTTGACATACACATGCTTAGAGACATAAGTCACTCTTTGCTAGAGTGCATTGCACCTAATAATCTTTGGCTACCCGTTTGACTTGAATTAATGAAAATTAATTATTAGAACAATTTGGGTGACTTTCTTTCAAGTGTTTCAGAAAAAATGTCTTATCACATTCTTAATTGAAACCAAATTATTTTAAAAAAAAGATGTGTCTAAATTTGCCTCCAAAATTAGTTTGTCAATTTTTAAGTGTGGATCAAGTGGTGCCAAACTATAACCGTTCAATCAAAATTTGTCAATCTATCGTTATTTCCAAAGCAATATCATCAAACTTTATTTTTTATTTTCCATTTTTGGTGTTTGGTACCCACATTGGTGCCCGACAAAATCCGAACTCACGCATGGACATCTCACATACAACAACAACACTTGTACTCTTGGAAAAGGGTTATATTTATTCTTTGTTATACTTTTTGGTTATATTTGCTCCTACCATCCAACTTTGGGTTTATATTTACCCTTGAGCTGATAAATTCCACATCACTCCCTTTTATTATCCTACGTGGCACCTACATGGATATAATCTTCTCTAATTTAATTATTACACCTCACCCCCAAATAATTGGAAACATTTTTTTTTTTCGCTTGGTTCCTTTCAATTCTTTGGGGTGAGGTATAATAATTAAATTAGAGAAGATTATATCCATGCAGGAGCCATGTAGGATAATAAAAGGGGGTGATGTGGAACTTAACAACTCAAAGAATAAATATGAACCTAAAGTTGGATAGTAGGGGAAAATATAACCAAAAAGTATAACAAAGGGTAAATATAACCCTTTTCTAAGAGTATAAGGGCAAATATGATCTTTTTCGATAATAATATTAATGATGATGATAATAATAATAATAATATTTAATAGTATTATTATTATTCATCTTAAACATGCACATAGTAGTTAGTAAACTTGTTGAAATTTTCTTATTATTTCTTTTTTTGAAAAAATAAACTAAAGCTATGTTAGCACCCAAAAGATCAAAGCAACACCCATATATAACTTATCACTTATCACACAATTGAACAAAGAACTCATCCAAATTAGTAACACCAAAAATTTTGATAACTGATTAAAGAAAAGAGTGAGAAATAGACTTTTAAGCATGCAAGAAATAATCACCATCTTACACCAATTTTATTTTAAATTTAATGATATAACAAGTTAAACATATTTCAATATTATAATGTTAAAGTTATACACACATAAAATTTGAGCAACTTCGTAATATTGGAATCAAGTCTTATATAATTATGAAATCGAATCATATAATAAAAATTAAATGCTACCTTTTGTGAATATTAATTCACAAGAAGAAAAACGACCATAATGAGAAAGCACGAACCCGAAATCGCAAAAGTAGACCTCAAAATCCTCCTTATTTTCCTTTTCTTTCCCTTTATGTGTGAGTTTTGGTGTATAATAGTATATTGATTGTGTAGTAACAGTGTTATAGATGTGAGATGAATGGATGTGTGTAAAAGGTTCAAATGTGAAAGTGATGTGTGTGTTTTTTTTGTTGTTGTGCATGAGTCTGTGTAGTTAGGTTTGTGTTTGGGATTAGAGGGAGATAAAGGGGGCTATGGGCAGTGAGTTCAGGATTCACTACAACAATATGTATTTATAGCTATGAATTTAAGAATTGTAGCTATTACTTACTAATAGCCACAAAATTTAAATTTTATAGTTATTTACAAATTCGTAAGAAAATATGTTAGCCACGAAATCAAGCTACCAAAGCTAATTTTTTCATTTTTGCTACAATTATTAGCAATCGTGACAATAAGTGCCTAAATAGCTACAACTTTATTGCTACAATAAACTTTTGTAGTTGATCATAGGATTTTGCCACGCGATAAAAGTTATTGTAGCAATAGTAACCTTTTAGCTACAATAAATCATTTGAGTCAAAATATTGTAGCTTAATAAATTCTTTTGCTTCAAACTATAAAAAAATGTGGCAATAGTTAAATGATATAGCCATGACTTTTTTGCTACACTAAAATTTCGTAGCTATTAATTAATTTTTGCCACGAGCAAAAAATTATCATAACAATATTAACCTTTTAGTCACAATAAATTATTTGAGATAAAACATTGTAGCTAAATAAATATATTTGTTTCAAGTTACAAAAAATTGTTACATTAGTTAAATATAGCCATAGAATTTTCGTTGCGATAAAATTTTGTAGCTAATTATTAATTTTTGTCACGGTTGAAACTTGTTGTAGCAATAGTGACCTTTTAGCCATGGAAAAAGGTTATTTAAAACAAATATTATATTCTAAATAAATATTTTTTGCTTTGAATCCTAAAAAAATTGGCAATAGTTAACTTAATAATAATTATAATTATTTAGCATGAGGAAATGATTTAGCCACAAATTTATTATTGTAATAAGAATTTGTTGCTTATAATTATTGTTTACCACGAGTTGATTTTTTATATATAGCAATACTAATCTTATGTAGTTAGAAGTGTCAATTATTTGATTTGATTCAATACTACATAACTACTTGTGAATTTCAATTTCAAATTTTCAATAAATATGTGATTATATCTAATTAATTTTAATTAACTAATTATATCGAACTTAATTATATGTAACTTCACTAAGTTTTACTAAAGCTTCATCACGCTGAAATGCTTCTAAAATTGTTATTTGATTTAAACTTATTCTATCTGAATAATATCTTTATTGATTTAATGTGATTGAAGGTGTTAGTCATTTGATTTAATTCAATTTTATAGCTTGTGAGCCTAATTTATAAGTCAATATTTTATCTTATTGCAAAATGTATTTTAAGGTGTTATAAGTTGTACTTTTCTTTAAAAAGTATGATCAATTTATCTTTTGCTAAACATTGTCATATTTTATTCAAATATATAATATGAATTAGTCTAAAATATAATTAGATAAATCAATTGTTTAGTGAATATAATTAATATAAGTACATTAATAAAAAAAACAAATAAAAACTTGCCATTTCATTTATTTTCGCTATTGATATTTTAATTTTATTTTTGAATTTTCCATTTTAAATTTAACATTTTTAGCCATTTAATTTTTATTTTCAATTCAAACTAAAAAACTAATTCAAAATTCACATCCTATTTAAATTCAAATTGAAAGAATCAAATGTTGTGGAACTATAGTTCCACTATAGTTGAGCGATATAACTTGAATTTGAATTCACATTGTTGATAAAAAAATAATTGAATTGACTTTATTTGTTTTTTTTGAAATTCTATATTAAAATAATTTTCAAACTTTGAACTATATGGTAATTGAACTTGTCATCACAAAATTATTTTGCTTCTCTAAATAATTGAATTAACTTTCTTTTTTTTTCTTTTGAAATTCTATATTAAAATAATTTTCAAACTTGAACTATATGGTAATTGAACTTGTCATCACAATATTGTTTTGCTTCTCTGATACTATATAAACCGAATAGATAGATTTTGCAATATTGACTATTTTTTGTTATTTTAAACTATGCTATTTTTAATTTGACATTCTAATCCATAAATTATTTTAATTCATATATAACAACAATAAAAAAAAATATCCAGTGTAGCCCTACAATGTGGGGTTGGAGGAGAGTAGAATGTACCAAAATTTACCCCTACCTTAGTGGTAGATAAAAATGTTTTGAATTTATATAATTTTATTTTTTAAATTTAAACTAAAAATAATTATTCAAAATTAAGTATAGTCATATATTTAACTAAACACTACTCTCTCTATCTCATATTAGTTGTTCATTTATCCCTTACACAATTTTAAGAAATCATAAATAAAAAGGATAGCTTTACTAATTTATCCTTTAAATTTTTTTTGGAACTTCATAAACTTTTACACTTTCAAAAAGAATTAATTGTAAGAGTAAAATGAGAAAATGTAATTAATTATATCTTAATATCATAAAATTGACAAGTAATATAGAATAACTATTTTTAGTAATGTGGACAACTAATATGAGCCGAGGGTCTCTCAAATCCAACGTTTCTACCTCTACGAATAATATAAGGTTTGTATACACTTTATCCTTCTCAGACCTTACTTGTGAAATTTCACCAAGTATATTAGTTATTGTTGTTATTAATTGACAACTAATATGAGATAGAGAAAGTATAAGTTAAAAATTTACTTTTAAAAGGAGAGTAGATAACAAAACTAACAATATCATGGAGGACCAAGAAATATATATTTTAGAATAATATCTATTTCATATAAATAATTGACCTTTTTCATTAACATAAAATAAAGTATATATCTATATTTATTACTATTATTATTGTTATTATTACTTTCATTAGATAATTTTCTTTGATATATTTATGTTTTTTTAGGGGACGAATTGTTGTATTGTATCTGTTAGTTATATAGTAGTAGTAGTAACATTTGTAAAATATATACATTTTTATATTATATAATATAATAAGAAGTAAAGGAAAAAAATACCCTACTCCCTCTTCACTTAACACACCACATTCTGTACGCCTCCCTCCCATACCAATTTCTTTTCTGTTAGTCCCTCTCCCCTCCCCCTTCTTTATCTCAGTTTATAATTTGATTTGAAATTTTTATGTGTGATGATTTGCTAAATTTTTTTTATAGGTTTTACAATATGGAATTTTTTAGGTCGATCAGATACGTTTTTACAATATGAGTTGTTTTGTTTTACTCAGTCTTATATATTAAAGTTCTTGTTATACGTGAATTTGGTGAAAGATTAAACCATAAATATATTATATGTAATTTTATTTGCAATAAGTTATTTTCACAGTTTAAATCGGTGAGTATTGTATTAGAATGTATATATTTTTGTTGATGTAAAGATAATTTTCTGTACGAGTTTTATAATTGATATTGAAATTTGCGATCTATATCTATAGATTTTGAGAACTTCAAAAAATTATAGATTTGTTTATTTCTTTGCTTACTTTGTATTTTTTCTTATTAGTTTTTATTTGTTAAACATTTTAGTAAAAGAATTATCCAAGACATATTTTTTCTCCTTGAAATTATATATACACAGTTGCACATATAATTACTTGGTCTTGATTTTGTTGTGTAAGGACATGTTCCCGTCGTTATAGAAAAGCCAACGGGGGAAAATTTGGGGTCAAAAAAACTTTTTGTTAGTATTTGGATTTTCCCAACCTTGTTAAGATTTGGACGAAATCGGAATCTTTGAGGTGTAGAGAAATCTTGTAACAATTGGGTGAATCATTTATGATTTTGATTTCATGAGGAGATAGATAACTCGTTAAGGAATCCGTACGACTTTACGGAATTGAATTTGGGCGACCAAAATCGATCTTAGCGTAAAGGGTATTTTCTGAGCGTCGTGGGTTAGAGGTGTGTTGTGAAATGGGGATTTTAGAATTCTTTAATTAGCTCACTGTCTCGCGTAACCCGCTTTGGCGCTGGGTTTTGCCGCTCTGGCGGGGACGTTGTAGTGGGGTAGTGGTCGTTGTGGCGGGCTCAACGCGACTTAAGATCGTTAATAAACCCCTAAACGACCTTATTTGGCACTTTTCAATCTAAGGAACGAACCCCATGCGAATCCTACTCATTTTTCACCATTCTTGAGGCTAAAGGTAAGTTTTTCACTCCCCGAATCCATTTTTCAATCCGTAGAACGTAATAGAATGGGTGAATATTGATGGGGGAGGATTTTGTTATAGATTATATGGTGGAAACAACCCTAATTTGGATAATTGGGATCATCGGTATGATCTAGGGTTCATGGAATTGTTAGTAATTCGGGTAATTAGTGAATGTTTATTGATTTCCGTGTTATTATGATTGTTTGTAGACTAAGAACAAGCAGAACGAATTTGGAAAGGGAAGGATCGAGTTTCTTAGGGTTTCAAGCTTGTTTTCGAGGTAGGTAATGGTTGTGATTCTATGACTGTGTGATGTATGTTTGTTCTTGCTTCATTATGATACTTGTATATGTATGAATGTTGCAATGTTGATCACACTTGTTGTAAATGAGATAGATGAATAATGATTGACATGAAATCATGACTTAAATGTATGATCTTGATGATATACTTGTGATTGTGATTGTGATTGTAATTGTGGTGTGTTGAATGGATCGATTGCCACGTTTCAGCATAACTAACTTGGATCGGTTGCCACGTTTCGGCATAACTATGAGATCGGTTGCCACATTCTGGCATAATTATAAGATCGGATACCACGTTTCTGTATGCTAACTATTTAGGTTTGGGTCCCATGAGAGGACCAATGATTTAATATAAAATGTGAAGTTGTTCGTTGTTCGTAAATGTTGATATATATGCATGTGATTATAATATTGTCTTGACTTGCTTATGTTACACTTAGTGGGATAGCCGCGTGATCCTACCAGTACACTATGGTTGTGTACTGATACTGCACTTGCTTTTATTTTTGTTGACCACATGACATCTTCAAGCGACTACTAATAGACCTTGCTTAGAAGATTAATGATCGTCGTTCGAATTCAAAGGTAAGTAAATTCTTCCGGGCTGCCATGAAATTCTCTTTCGTCTATGCCCACCATTTCTAGACTTAGACTATGTTTTAGTTAGTTGATTAGTTCATTAGATTGAGGTTGCATCCCTTCTTGTCTAGACTTGTTGAACTTTAAATGTTTTGGTACATTGACTTTCAGGTTTTAGGTTATTTCTTCCGCATTGTTAGTTGTTAGATCTTTTGTTGAAGTTTATGGGAACTTCAGTTTTGGCTATTATTTCTTCGTTCATATACTTAAATGCCTTAGTTTTGGTTTAGTTGCTTGGTTTGGGTTGTAGTAGTGGTTCTCCCACTGGAGTGTTAGTATGGGTGTCAATCACGATGGTCTGGGTCGTGAGAAAGTTGGTATTAGAGCCTAGGTTCGTTGATCTCGATGTACAAAAACGAGTCTAGTAAAGTCTCGCAGAACGTTACAGGGACACCTTTGCTTTTCTTCGAAAGGCTATAGGACTTTAGGAAATCTCTCTATTTTCTCTTGTCTCCTTCGTGCTATGACTTGATTTCAATTGGTATTTGACGATTCAAATTGGTATCTAACCTTCTTCACTCTTCTGTTCGTAGATGATTAATACTAGATTCAACGGCGTTAGGCCCGTAGCTCCCATCAATGCTCCGATCGAGGAATCTGAAGCAAGAGGTCGTGACAATCTGCAGTGAGAGGTCGCGGTCGAGGCAGGGGTAGAGGAAGATCTAGGGGTAGAGGTCGTGGAAGGGTAGCGTATGTTGGAAATTGAGCTCCTATTGAGAATGCTCATGTGAATGAGAATCCTCCTACGCATCATGAAGAGATTGAAGAGGAGAGTGTTGATGTTGAAGATGTTGAGGATGTGGGATGAGAGGAAGAGATGTAGACTGGGACTACAGGTGTTCCTCCTTTGGATCCAGTGTTAGCTCAACATATTATGTCGAAGGGATTGGTTGGTCCTGGATTGCTTCCTTCTGCTCAAGCAACTCAAGCTCTTACTAATCCTCATATTGCTAGCACTGCGCCTTAGGTGGGTGGGACTGGAGGTAATGATGCTTTGTTCCATCATTTGTTGGGTTCTGTTATGACTGGTAATGAGCATGAAATGTTGACTAATTTTCTGAAGTTAAAGCCTCCTGTGTTTCTTGGTTCTGAGAATAAGAATGCTTATGAGTTCATTCTGAATTGCTATGAGAGGCTTCATAAACTGGGTATTGTTCATCAGCATAGGGTTGAATTTGTGTCTTTCCAATTTCAAGGTGAGGCTAAGCAGTGGTGGAGAACTTATAAGGAATGCAGATCTTCTACTTTACCTCCACTTATTTGGACCCAATTTCATGCTTTGTTTCTAGAAAAGTATGTGCCTAGGACTTTGAGGGATCGCAAGAAAGATGAGTTTATGGCTTTGGAGCAAGGTGGTATGACTGTGGCTTCTTATGAGGCCAAGTTTCATGCTTTGTCTAGATATGTTACTCAATTGGTGACTACTAAGGAAGAGAGAATTCAGTTATTTATTAGGGGATTAAATTCTGAGTTACAAGTATAATCTATTCATATGACTTCTGCAGGGAGAAGCTTTAATGAGGTGACAGACTATGTTAAGAAAGTGGAAGGGGTGAGGCGAGACGGTTAAGCTAAGGCATGGGCAAAAAGGGCCAAGAACTCGGGTAACTTTCAAGGTTCTTATTCCAAGGGGCCCGGAAGGCCAACACTTGCAGCCAAGCCAATTCAGTCCGATATGCCCGCTTCTGCAAGTAGTTACTCGGAAACTCCATCTTATAATTTTCAGGATAGCCAGGGAGTCGCGCCTTCGATGGGCGACATACCATCTTTTGATCATACTTGATATAACTGTGGGGGAACCTAGGCATATGAGAAGAGATTGTCCCACCCATGTGTGTTAGATTTCACGCAACAACAGTCTAGAGCAGTGGTACCCCGCGGGGAATGTAATAATGGTAGAGAACGTCTACAAGGTGGGCGATGAGGTAATCAGCGAGGCCGTAGAGGTAGAGGAAATAGTAATGCAAGTAGAGGTAACAATCAGGCAGGGAAGTGGTTCGTCAAGATGATAGGGCTCAATATTATGCCGTTTTGGGCAAGAATGATGCAGATGTGTTTGACGAGGTGATCACATGTACTATTCTTATCTGTGACTGGATAGCTAATGTGTTATTTGATCTGGGTTCTACTTATTCTTATGTATCTGTGCGATTTACCTCAGTGTTTGATATGATTTGTGATATACTTGATGCCCCTATCCATGTTTCTACCCCAGTTGGAGAGTCAGTCATAGTTACCTATGTCTATCGTGCTTGTCCTATTTTGTTTATGAGTTTTCAGACTTGGGTTGATTTGGTGATTTTGGATTTGACTGACATTGACATAATCTTAGGCATGACTTGGTTGTCCCCCTATTATGCCGTACTTAATTGTACTACTAAGTTCGTAACTCTAGAAATTCCAGGAAGGGAAAAATTAGAGTGGGAAAGAGTGTACAAGCCTAAGCAAGCTAAGATTATATCCTCCATTCGGGCTAGTAAATTAGTAGAGTAGGGTTGTTTGGCTTATTTGGCTCATATTAGGGATGTTGAGATTGAGGTTCCATTTATTGGGTCTATTCCTGTGGTGTCAGAATTTATAGAAGTGTTTCCTAATGATTTGCTTAGTATGCCTCCGAATAGAGATATAAATTTTTGCATTGATTTAGAGCCTGGTACGCGTCCCATTTCTATCCCTCCATATCGCATGACTCCGACAGAATTAAGAGAGTTTAAGGCTCAAATCCAAGAGCTTCTTGATAAGGGATTTATTCTTCCTAGTGCCTCCCCATGGGGTACTCTAGTTTTGTTTGTTAAGAAAAAAGATGGTAGTATGAGAATGTGTATAGATTATCGGCAATTGAATAGGGTTACTATTCGAAATAAGTATTTTTTGCCGTGAATAGATGATATTTTTTATCATTTGCAAGGTGCATCAGTTTTCTCTAAGATTGATCTAAGACCCGGTTACCATCAATTGAAAATTAGGCCTGAGGATATGCCCAAGACAGCGTTTAGAACTCGATATGGGCATTATGAGTTTTGGTTATGTCGTTTGGTTAGACCAATGCGCCTGCAACTTTCTTGAGTTTGATGAATGGGGTGTTTAAGCCGTTTCTTGATTCATTTGTTATAGTGTTTATTGATGATATTTTGATATATTTGAAAAGTGAGAAAGAGCATGCTGACCATCTTCGTAGTGCTTTAGGTGTTCTTGGGAAGCAAAAATTATATGCTAAATTTTCTAAGTGTGAATTTTGATTGAAATCGGTTGCATTTTTTGTGCATATAGTTTCAAAGGAAGGGGTAATGGCAGATCCCCAAAAGATTGAGGCGGTTAAAAATTGGGTTCGACCAAGTTTTGTGGGGCTCGCTAGCTATTATCGTCTATTTGTGAAGAACTTTGCTTTTAATGCCACTCACTTGACTAATTTGACAAAAAATGAGATACCATTTGAATGGACTGAAAAATGTGAGGAGAGCTTTCAAAAGCTCAAGACTCTTTTGACCACCGCACATATTCTAGCATTACCGATTGAAGATAAAAAATTTATTGTTTATTGTGATGCTTCTCATTCTGGATTGGGTGTTGTGTTGATGGAGGATGAGAATGTTATAGCTTATGCCTCGCGTCAATTGAAGGTGCATGAGAGGAATTATCCAACACTTGATTTGGAGTTGACAGCGGTAGTGTTTGTTCTTAAGATTTGGCGGCATTACCTCTATGGTGTTAAGTGTGAAGTGTTTATTGATCATCGTAGTTTGCAGCATGTGTTCACTCAAATGGATCTGAATTTGAGACAGCGAAGGTGGATGGAGTTACATAAAGATTATGATGTGACCATTCAATACCATCCGGGCAAGGCTAATGTGGTGGCAGACGTTTTGAGTCGAAAAGCGATAAGTATGGGTAGTTTAGCTTGCTTAAGTGTAGCCAAGCGACCTTTGGCAAAAGAAATTCAGACCTTAGAGTCTAAGTTCATGCAATTGGGCATCTTAGAAAGAGGTGGGTGTTAACTAGTATTGAAGTGAGGGCCACATTCATTGAGGAGATCAAGGCCAAACAATTTGAGGATGAGAATTTGAAGGAGCTTAGAAAGAAGAATGTGAATGGTAAGGCACAAGAGACTACTCTTGATGCGGATGCTGTGCTTAATTTTAAAGGAAGAATTTGTGTTCCTAGAGTAGATGACTTGATTGAGAAATTGTTGGCGGAGTCTCATGGTTCGCGATATTCTATTCATCCGGGTGTGACTAAGATGTATCGAGATTTGAAGCGAATTTATTGGTGGCTGGGCATGAAGAAAGACATAGTGGAGTTTGTAGTGAAGTGTCAAAATTGTCAAAAAGTGAAATATGAACATCAAAAGCCTGCAGGTTTACTTCAAAGATTGTCAATTCTGTAATGGAAATGGGAAAGAATAGCCATGAATTTTGTGGTTGGTCTTCCTAAGAATTTGGGAAAGTTTGATTCTATTTGGGTAGTGGTTGATAGATTGACCAAGTCAGCCCATTTTATTTCGGTAAGAACAGATTATAATGCTGAACAATTAGCTAAATTTTATGTGAAAGAGATAGTGAAGTTGCATGGGGTTCCCCTCTTTATCATCTCAGACCGTGGTACCCAATTCATATCTAAGTTTTGGAGGAAATTGCATGATGTACTGATTATACTGAAATATGGTCAATGCAATGGAGTCTGACCAAATTGTGGGAGCTACTAATAACCGATAATAAAACCACATGAGCTAAATGTTGAGTCCGATGTATGCGCCCCATCGAGAGGACCCAATACACCCGGACAAAGGTATAGAGGCATGCTGACGTAATTACTAAAATGATGCCCACAGAGGGGACTTGCAACCTACGTGGCTCGTAGTTTTGGGATTATTTGGGTGACTGACCCTAGTCCAACTCGGTATTATGTTACTCCCAATAGATTAAATGTTTAACACATTAAGATTGAATTCTATGATATATTGGATAGCTCAAAACTGACATGCAAACTGAGAATGCACATTTATATACTGATAATGATACATTCAAGACTGAGGCATGTATATCTGAAATACTGAATTATCTGACCTAGCATGTGCAATTCAAGAACTAAAGAAATACATAGCTAGGGTTCTGAAATTCATGCAATAAACGAAGTAATAATATGATAATCTGATTTGGAACATATAATTAACTAACTCATGAGAAATTACTCAAGTTCTAGAAACCCTAGGTCTAGTTAATAATAGGGAATCAAGAATCTAACTAAATTCTAGGAACCTAATGGGTGAAAGGAACCCACTAGTGAAATCCCACATACCTGGTGACGAATTCCACAAACAAATCTTTCGATTTCGGGGATAGAACTGATGGAACCTTGCTACGTTCTTGAACTAGGGTTATTCAACCTTTTCTACTCTTTCGCTTCAAATTTTCTAAGTTTTTTATGCAAGATCTGACTTAGATAAGTTCTAGTTATGTTTCTAGGCTAAAACTAACCAAAACCACGTAGTTTAGGGCTAAAACGACGTAGTTTAAAGGTCTAACAAAATAGGAAAAGACCAAAAGACCCCTGACTTAAAGCTGTAGACGGGCTGACCATGGTCCATTTCATGGACCGTGAAAGGGACCACGGACCGTGAAGGCCCTCGTGGTCTTCACTTGGTCTTGTGGTTCTGAAGGCCTGGTCCACGAGCCACTACCACGTCCTGTGTGGAGGACCATGGACCGTAAAGGTCCTCGTGGTCCTCACTTGGGCTGAGGTCTGGAGGCTCAGGTCTAAGGGCTTATTGGTTGGCCTTCACGGACCCTACCACGGGTCGTGTGGAGGACCACGGACCGTGAAGGTCCTCGTGGTCCTCACTTGGGCTTGAGGGTCTGAGGGCTAGTCTAGGGGGGATACTGCCTAAGTCTTCACAGACGCCCCCACGACTTGTCATCAAGACCACGGACTGTGAAGGTGCCCGTGGTCTGATGTCTGGGCCTGGTGACCTCCAAGTCGTGACCACGGGGAGGTCAACGGACCGTGGACCTTATCACGGTCTGTGAACCCTGCCTTGGTTCACAGCTTCAGGTAAGTTCTGCAAAGTTTTTCTGGGTCTGGTTTTCGAGGTGTTACAATAACTGTGTATCTTGAGAAATGTGAAATTGTACGTTCGTAATTGATGATGATATTGTATATGTTCAGTGTATGCATGTTATTATTATGTTGTATTGACTTATGTATGTTGCACTTAGTGGGATAACCGCGTGATCCTACCAGTACATTGTGGTTGTGTACTGATACTGCACTTGCTCTTTATTTGTTGAGTACAGGGCATCTTTGTAACATCTGACAATTTGAAATGGCTTTGAAGGAGCTTGATACTTGGAAAGTAGTCATTTTTGGAAAAATTTTAGAATTTGGAAATTTGGTTAAGTATGGAAAAAAAATGAGTTTTTGGCCAACTTTGAGTAGTCGTAACTCCTAGCTCAGGATGAGTTAGGAGTAGTTCCAGTTATGGTTGCGAAGCCCTTGGAACGATCTTTCCAACGCCACTTAGTTTACTCGATTCCGAGTTCGTATGAGCGAGTTATGCCTTGTAGAAGTTGGGCAGTTGGAAGGGAAATTCGTCCGGAAATTTAAGGGCATTTTGGTCCTTTCACAAATCAATTATTTGAGCTCATATTGTTGTATTAGGATG
>NC_064289.1:21516664-21521374 GCF_019186545.1 Solanum stenotomum | reverse complement strand
TTTTCATACACAGAGATTATTGTATTTTTATATACATCAGTTCATTGTATTTCTATATACATTTCAGGCTTATTGTATCTTTGTATACACACAGAGTTTATAGCATGTTTTAAACAGTCTTTCTTTATATCGCACTTGTTTTAAATTGCCTTATATTGAAAGAAGTCAGTCAGGTTGAGTTGAGTTGAGCCAGGTAAGCTATTCAGTTTCTTCCAGTTTTCCTTCTAGCCCTTGTTGCTTAGTTTTCCAGCTTGCATACTCGTACATTCCATGTACTGATGCCAGTTGGCCTGCATCGTTTGATGATGCAGATTCAGGTACCCCGGATCAGTTTCCGGCACATCGTTGATCCAGCTGAGCACTCCAGAGTCAGTGGTGAGCCTCCTTGCATTCCGGAGGACTCAATTATTTTGTTTTCTTAGTTTTTGTCTTATTAGGATGTTGCGGGGTCTGTCCCAACATCCATCTCAGTATTTTAGAGGCTTCATAGACAGACAGTCAGTCAGTTAGTTTTGAGTCTCTCATCTATATATATATGTAAATATTCTATTTTGAGATTCGAGTTGCCTTTATGGCCATATTTTATAAGTTAAGTTGTTTTGTAATATTGCTTTGCATTGAGTTATTCTGTTGAGGTTTCCGCTGAGTTAAGAAAGCCAGGCCAAGGGTTCGCTTGGGGCCAGAAATGGTCTCCGGGTGCCGGTCCCGCCCAGGGTGTAGGCTCGGGGCGTGACAATCTTCAGGCGACTATTGACAGACCTCGCTTAGAAGATCAGTGATCGCTTCGAATTCAAGGGTTAGTCATTTCTTCCGGGCTGCCATGAGTTCTCTTTCATCTGTGTCCACCATTTCGGACTTAGACTTTCTAGTTAGTTATTAGTGCATTAGTTTGGGGTTGTAACCCTTCTTGTTAGACTTATGGATCTTGTTAGATGTTTTGGTACATTGACTCTCAGGTTCTAGGCGTATTTCTTCCGCATTAGTTTAGTTGTAAGACGTTTTGTTTGGAGTTTATGGGAACTTTATTTCTTTCCTTAGCATTTAACTTGCTTGCGTAACCTAAATGCTTTAGTATGTTGATTAAGTTGGTTAGCTAATTAGTATAAATGCTTCTCCCACCAGAGGGTTAGTGTGGGTGTCAATCACAATGGTTTATATCGTGACAACAACCTTCTTTTTTTATCTCTAAATTCATTGCCAGGAGTTTATAATGTGTTACAGGTTCTCACCTGGAATAACCATGTAGTCTTTATAAAAACTTTTATTATCCTTCATTGAAATATTCTCCTACGATTACATTTATGTATTTAATGGTTATACATGTTGGTGTTTACAGGTTGAATAGTATTACTACTTTGTCCATACTTCTCAGTTGTATGTAGGCCATGTCTACAACATGAATTTATGCAATCAAGAGCATTTTCTTGTTATTTGTTCAAAAATAATGTTCTTACACTAAATAACTCAAAGTATTTATATGTGTTAATACTCCTTCCGTTTTACTTATATTTTAGTTAATAACATTTTAAATTATTCTAAAACATAAACATAAACAAAAATCGTGGAATTGAATTCTTAAACTGATTTCATATTGTTCATAACTTCATAGAACTACACAAGAATTAAATTCATTTTTATGGAAAAAAGAAATTAGAGAAACATGAACAATGTCGAAATAAATAAAAGATATCCTTAAGTATTAGTAACAAAACAACTCATGTCTTTATGGTTACAAATAATTTACCTTAGATTTCAAAAATATTATTTAGCCTAAGAATAAATTAACAGATAAAAAATATTTGTAGAAATATCAAGAAAAATAATCTTGACCTTTCATATTCATTTTGTACACGTGGCCTACTTCTACCACACCATGGAAGAGTAATAGAGAAAATAGTAACAGAGGATTCTTTCCAAAAATGATATATAGTGTATGTATATTAGCATAATGTATGTCAAATAAATAGATGTTATACATACTGATATACATTAACATGTATACATATTATTTTAGCAATAGATGAGTATTGCCTACCGAATATCAACTCCGTATTCTTAAGCTATTTTTTGCCATTTAATAAGCTAATTATCCTACGATTCCAAATTCTCTTACATATTGATTGGGCCTATGGACGAATATACAAGCATACGATACGACCAACCAGGCAATCACATTATGAAATGTAAACCGAGCAACGTCCTATATTGGGCCTTGGCCCATTTGCTTTCTTGTTCTGGTCCAACAAGTCATTTTCAGATGGGTTCTAAGGCCATAATAGCAAACTCAAAAAAAAAAAAAATTACATTGGTAGCCTACTTTTAAGACTTAATTAACAATTTTATGGTAATTTATTTAATTATAAAATATAACAATACTTTATATTTGTGCAGAATATCATATTAAATGATATAGCTACTGTTTAGTAAAATTATAATTCCGCAGCTATAGTTTCGTTCAATCTTGCTATTTGCATGATTGTATAAATTCAGAAGTTGTATAATTCGGTTTCTGATTGTATAAATCCAGAATTTTGTATATGTTTACCCTAGCTATTTATATACTATTTATGAAAAAATCATAATAAATGTCCTATTTGAATATTGGCAAGCGAATATACAAATGGAGTGCTGAAATATTCCTAAATTTGTAAATACAAAATTTGTATATACTTACCCTATTTGTATATTCGCAAGCGAAATATACAACCGCAGCCTCCATAGCAAACAAAACTATAGCTACGGAGCGCAATTATCGAAACNATTTATTTAATTATAAAATATAACAATACTTTATATTTGTGCAGAATATCATATTAAATGATATAGCTACTGTTTAGTAAAATTATAATTTCGCAGCTATAGTTTCATTCAATCTTGCTATTTGCATGATTGTATAAATTCAGAAGTTGTATAATTCGGTTTCTGATTGTATAAATCCAAAATTTTGTATATGCTTATCCTAGCTATTTATATACTATTTATAAAAAAATCATAATAAATGTCCTATTTGAATATTGACAAGCGAATATACAAATGGTGTGCTGAAAAATTCCTAAATTTATAAATGCAGAATTTGTATATACTTACCCTATTTGTATATTCGCAAGCGAAATATAAAACCGCAGCCTCCATAGCAAACAAAACTATAGCTATGGAGCGCAATTATCGAAACTATAGTTATAAAGCCTTATTATGTTTATTATGTTTACTATTTCTAAAACTTTCTCCTTTTTTTCGTATGTCTAATGTATCACTAGACATAAAGTGATATACACACGACACACAAACACTACTAGAAACAAAGATCTTTCCTAGCATGAATCAGTATTGGAAATTTTTGCTATAGAACATATTTTTTTCCATTCATTTCCCACCGAAGCTCACTAGAAAAATGTAAAGTGGAAATAAATTCTCACTGAAATAGTGGAAACTTCCTAGTTTTTCCGTAAGAAAACATTACTATTTGAAAAATAAAAATATGATTTCGTTCGTCAAACTTAATAAATAAGTTGCATTCCCGTCTTTAATTGTTTTTATTTATACCATTACAAATCATAGCTATTCAAAAAGCTATGGGGTCACTTCTAATATACCATATCTGACAATTATAGAAAGATTAGTAGGAGTATTATTAATTAATGACACACAGATCTACTACTAATTATGCTCATCAGGGGTCACTGCAAGTTGATTCCTCACCTCCAAGTCAAATCCCAAATAGTATCACTAATATAAGTGTTAATATATCAATTATTGGCACTTAATTCATGATTAAATTAATTGTTAAACTAATTCCTATAACTCTCTACAAGAAAGATACCATGTGATATTTATTACTTTGATTTTCTCAACAAAATGCATATACCTTTTTTTTCTTTCTATATATGCATGAAACATGCAACTATATATATACATGAAGAGCTAGCTATTAGGACCACTTTATTAATTTAATTAGATTAGATTAGTGATTATCATTATCCTTAAGCTCAGTTGCATTAATGACACGAATCTACAAACGTATTCCCACTAGCTAGTTGTAGCTATTCAAACACCTCAGAGGTCGATCTGACTCCCAAATTAAAATGCATGTATCAGTTAATCACTTATCAATAAACTGAAATTAATTACACTAAAGAATGATTAGGGATACTGTTTAAGCATGTTCAACGTACAGAATTAATTCCCTTTATTTTTGTTTTTTTTCACCTTAGTTACCAGTATTGCATGATACAGGAGGTCATCTTATACTAATTTTGCGTGAACAGTCATGGATTAATTCATGATATTTACATGCATTATATATAAGAAAAACTACATGATCAGACACACTTCACTACTATATATCTATTATTACTTATACTTTCAAAATATTACGTATTTTATCACTAATTAAGAGTTTTTCTACCACATATCGAAGAAAATACACTTAGATACATGTATTTTTTCTATCAAAGACACGAAAATAGGGAGAGAGGCGAGCAAGATTTGTATGTATCGCAGATACATGCGAATCACACTAGATACATGTATATGTATGTATCATGTGTGATTCACATGTATCTGGGATACAAGATACATGGGAGAGACTCAGGGCCGACTCAACAAGATCGGGGGCCTAAAGCCAAACTTTAAAGAGAGGCCCTAATATTTTGAGAAGTATTTTGTTTCTTTAATCTCTTTAGTAATTTTATTCTTGACTTCACTTGCCAA
>NC_064289.1:21483989-21516057 GCF_019186545.1 Solanum stenotomum | reverse complement strand
ACACGTGTCGAGTGGAGATCGGCAGAAGCATTTGAATAAGAAGCTCTTTTAATTAAAAATTAATACTAAAGTAATAATAATATCTCTGATATTAAATAAAAATTAAGACAAAAGAGTCGTGCCCACGAGTGGGAAGAAGAAAGGCAATAAGGCATGGACCCTCAATATCAGCTTCATTTAATTTTAAACCTAACCCTGAATAATAATAATAATAATAAGAATAATAATAATAATAATATAAAATAATACAATACTAATCATAATTAAGAAGAATAATAAAAATTACTTAATAATTGAGTTGCACGTACTTGGAATCGAAGTTTTTGTCTTTAATTGAAGACAAGTTTGAGAGGGACAAGTTGATCCCCCACTTAAATTTGAAGACATATCTAAGTGGAAAATGACTATGCTTGACCTTATTAGCAATAACAGACAACAAAAAATGAGATTAGGTGCATGATTTCTATTTATTTCTTTCAAAATCATAGTAGTAGTTATGAATTATTATATTTAACCCTCCATGCTCTCTTTTTCATGTGCTAATTTCCTTTACCTTGATGACTCTAATACTGAATAAACTATTTCAAGAGTTATATATAGGAAAGTGAATGTGCTTTCAAAGATTGATCATGACATATTATTATCACGTCAAGCCGTTGAATATTGTAGTAAATCAAATAAACTTTTCTTTTTGTCAGAATTAATGGAGAGTCAATTGGATTAAAACAAATGGAGACCGAAAAACGGGAAATGCATTATTTAGGGACGATTAACAACACGATAGGGAACCTATATACCAAATCCACTATTTTAGTGAAAAACTTTACTTCCTCATTTTAAGGCATAAAAAAACTGCTTTTTAATGGTCTATTATCTCCACCTTTTTTATGGTTAAAATTAAATATTATCAAAACATTGGACCAAAATAATATTATATTAGTGAGGAAATTAAATGTCTCACGAAACTCCAAAACAGTCCACTCCTAACAAACAGAAAAAGAGATACTTTCAATAAAAATAGTGAAACATTTACAAACTATTCACATACTTTACGGTCTTCAATTCCACCTTTAACTTAAAAACCTTTAATTTTTTGCCGCATATTACTCACACGATTTAAAAGAGAATGATTTGTTTTGACTTGATATCGAGATTAAAAAATATTTTTTCTATCCTTAATTATTATTTTTTTTTCTGTTTTTACTTCTTAATTTTGATAAATTAAGAAAGGACAAATATTTTTTTTTCCTATTATACCATCAATTAATTACTTTTAAAAAAGTAAAACTTTTTGAAAATCTTAAATTATTAATTCATATACTTCATAATTAAAAAGAGAAAAATGGTAAACTCAGTATATCAATCATTGTTATCTTAATAAGTATGTCAATTTAAAAGTGAACAAGTAACTAGGACAGAGTGAGTAAGAATAATTTTGAATCTTGTGATTTAAATAAAAGTTATGTCCAATCTACCAAAATGTCATTCAATCTTGTAATTTTAAGCATATTAAATGAAATTATATTTAAAGTAATTGACAAAAAAGGAAAGGGTGACCTCTTTTTGAAACAAACAAAAAAAGACATTTTTTTTAAACGGAGAAAATATTAAATAAAGTAGGCCCAAAAATCTCAGTAAATGGAACACAATAATAATAATAATAATAATAATAATAATAATAATAATGAAAAAAAGGACCGTAAACCCACGTGCAGTTAGCCGGAAGGCGGTGAACGGCGCCGGTGACCGGCGGTCCAGACTGAGCTCGGGGAATAGTCAAAATCAGCAGGTGGGACCCTAAATGTCGTCAAGTCCCAAGACAAATCCACCGCCGTGAACGACGGCCTACGTGGATACTACAGTCGTCGCTTTCCCTTTTCCGGCTTATTACTAGTCCTTTTCTGCCTCCGATCAACTCATTTTCAAATTGTTTATGTGTATTTAAAAAAGAGAACTATCTATATTTGATTCATTAGGCAATATTTACTCCATTATAATTGAACTCAACCTGATATATTTACCTGATTTAATCCATAATTCCAACTATTTAACTGACTGACCCTTGTTGGCTTGTTCGTCATGGGTTCTCGACTTTTTTAATGAATCCTAACTATTACCATTTTTTATTATGGAGATGTGTGTAGAAGAAACAGTATGTTGATAAAGAAAGTTTTTTTCGAAGTCAAAAGAGCGATTGTCCCTACCTAACTACATGGTAGTGGTCTAGGGAGCGCAATTGCTAGAGCACGAGAGAATTAAGAGTAATGATTTCAGCAAGAGCAGCCAAACGGACTACTATAGTGAGTCTATTGATTGAATCACGCTTGATATCATTGACTATATATATATACTTTGATGGTGGTATCAAGTAGTAATTAAAAAATCTTTTCAATGAAAAATTACACTTTCGTCATTGATGTCATCAGAGTGTATATATATATATATATATACACACACACACATACTCTCTCTCTCTAATGGTATCAAGAAGTAACTGAGTAGTGTTTTAACTGAAACACTGTTTCTTTCTGTTTAATATCATCAGAGTATATATATTTATTGATGATATCAAACAGTAAATGCTAATTAGTAGTTAAAAATAGGAGTATGAAAGTAAGAAGGTAGCCGCTTGTAAATGGTTTCCCTTTTTGGGTACAAATGTTCTTTTCCCTTTAAAAAAGTTCTATAGGAAATGCTACTTTCTAAATCGGTCTTATAGTGCGTAGATTCAAATTTAATCGAGTCCTATATTAAAACTAATAGTTAGGGGTCGTTTGGTAACTGGATAGAGTTATGTAAGTATTAGTAATGTGGTATTAGTTAGTATAATTTACATAAATCTCATAGTGTTAAGAGCTAATTACATTATTTCCCTACTTTTTTCCAAATTACAAAATTCTCTCAAAATTTATAGATTTCGTATACATTACTGGACTTTCCTATACGTCATTGGACTTTCGAATACATCACTAGACTTCTGGATACATCAGTAGACATCCGGATACATAGGTGGGTGATGTATCCGAGAGGGGAGAGATGTATCATAGAGCTAGGGGATATGACATCTGGATACATAGGGGATTGTTGTATCCAAGATGAGGAGGAATGTATCAGAGAGGGGATAAGATATGTATATATAGGGAAAGGATGTATCCGAGAGGGATAACGATGTATCAGCGAAAGGGTAGTGATGTATCCGAGAAGGGATTTTTTTTTTTTGAATGGTAGGAAATTTTTGAGATTATGATAAAATAAGATGTGCATTTGGGTAGTTTTTCCTATTATTTATGCATTGTTTGGTTATACGTAGTATATTAATTATGTGGGATTTAGTTATACATGTATTAGTTATATAGGTATTAGTTATGCACAATTTAATTATGTAGAGATTAAAATATATTAGTGAGCTAATTTTTATTTCTTAATTTCAAAAATAATTTAGTGAGCTCATATTTATTATAACCATTAAAATAACCAACTATATAACTAACACATTAAAATTAAATAACTATGGTCAATATCTAAAAATAATAAAGTAAATGACAAATAACTAAAAGTAATTAAGTCATTTGTATTCAATATGATTAAGAAATTAAGCAATATTTAATTTAAATTAAAATAAATAATAAATAACTAAAAAAATTGTATTGGCAGTGTGTTGTAGAGAAACTAAGTGAATAAATTAATTATAATTAATAGTCATTGTAATACCGCCAAAGAAAAGAATTAACAAGAATTTAAGCAAAGACATTAAAAGTAATTAAGCAATTAACAAAGCAAAAAACTCAAAGGAAAAATTGATAGTGATTTATTTAACATGTAATAATTATTTGATTTGTTGTAAATTATATACATTTAAAAGATTAATAGGGGTGAATGTGTAATTTATTATTTCAATACATGTATAACTAAAACACAATCAAACATCGTATAAAAGTAATACATGAATAGCGTTTATATAACATTTGAAAGCCTACCAACAAAACACTGTATAAAATTAATACATGAAAGTTTTTATCCTATTTTCAAACAAAATATGGTACAAAACTAAGACATGAATAACCAAGTTGTTATTCATGTATTAGATTTGGACTTATCCACCTACCAAACAACCCCTTAGGGCTGTCCAAAATCGAGTTGTAACATAGCAAATAAGTCAATCACAAAATTGGCATATTGCCTTATTGGATTAATGTTAGGTGAATAAATTGAAATATTATAGTTAACAGTTTATCAATGCAGGGGAGGATTACTCAATTTCCTTATTGGGTAAACCGTTAATTCGAAAAGAATTATCATAGTTGCATTTTTATCATAAGTGCCCATTTGGATTGATTTAAAAAAAATAGTTTTTAAGTCAAAAATAAAAAGTCAAACTGAATGACTTTTAACTCAAAAAATAAAAAGTAGGGTAGACCTACTTTTGATTTTTGACTTATTTTAAGTCATTTGTTACCTTGTCACACATTTCTTAACTTATTTAAGTCATTTTTTACTTATTTTAAGTTGTTTTTTTATATTTGTCAAACACTCCAGAAGTCTAAAACTGACTTAAAAATAGGTTTGACCAACTTTTAAGTCAATCCAAACACCCTTTAGTATATTTGTTAAATAAATGCTTATGTGTATGCACCTTAAAATTTAGACTTTCATATATTTCTCACTATGACTAACAATTACATAATTAACAACTTAAGTAGAGCTAAAAATATTGTTGTGTTTGATTGGAGATCAATATATTGGTGATAGAAAGTGAAAGAAGGGAGCATGAAGTGATTGAGTCAATACACCGCTCGATAATCGCCTGTTAATTTACTAATCTGATACCAAATCTACTGATAGCTTATTAATTGACTAGCAGATAAGTACATTTAAAAATCGATATCCGATAAATCAAACTATTAAGTATAAGTATCCGTTCAATTTGTCCAATAAGCAGCCCTACTAACAGTGGGAAACAAAAAAAAAATATTAAAAACAAAAACGAAAATTGTTAGGTAACGTTATGCGACTTGGAGGGCATAAGACTTCTAAATCAAACCACAAAGATTGTCGACTAGATATTCCTACCCCACCATGTCTGACCCTTTATCTTGTCTTATTACATGTTATGTTCACGTGGATGGAGAGGGATTCGAACCCCCGATATTTCTAAAAATACTTCAGTTTTCAAGACCGGCACATGAGACAAAATGAAGAAGTGTATGATATAACATATAACCTTAATGAGTGGCGGTAACGGGGACGCTAAAATCATTCATAACGATAATACTGTCCATTATATTTGTCCACTCCAGTTTAATGTTAAGTTTTCAGTTACACACTAACATTGGCCTACTCAACATTTCTCTATGCAATTTATAGAAGAATGAAAGTTAGTAAGCAAGATTTTAAACTATTCATTATAGAAAGACACACAATATCTTTCTTACCACGAAGCTTAGTCAATTATGCAAAGTTCAAAATCACCTTTCAGATCTAACGAAATTGTCAAAATTTGAGCCCATTTACCTAAAATGTTGACTTTGATCAAACTTTTCAACTTTAAAACCTTCAAAACTGAAAAAATATCCCAACGCCCACTCGATCGCCTCAAAAGGCCTGCCACCCATTCCCTAGGTCACAAATACCTAACAAAAACTATGGAAAAGTGTAAAACATGGCAAATATGCAAAAAGATTCAAAACAACCATGATGATCGTTAGTGTTGTCTAGTTCCATTTTCAGTATTTGTTGTTTTTTCTCTCCAACTGTCATATTATTTGATTTTAGTATTGCCTGATGTTTTATTTACTTTAGTTATCGTATCATTTTGTCATTGCTATTAATTTTTTTTTCATTATATTTAGCATGATTTCTTCTCGATTGTATTTGCTTTGTGTACTTGTTTTTGATGTACTTTATTTGAGACGAGGATCTATTAAAAATAGTTTATTTACCTTCACAAGGTAGAATAAGACTGCATACACATCACTCTTCTCAAGCTCTACTTATGAGATTACATTGGCCACTAAGCATGTATGGTATTGTCATAACTATTTTTTCAAATTCACGATAAATAATTTGAGACAAAATCTGAAATATATTTTCCAACTTCAAAAGTTGCAACTTAGAAATCTAGCATTAAGTAAGAAGATAGCCCCCCAAGAATTAAGTTAAATTTTTTTAATTAAATTGAAGTTGCTAATTGTGGAATGATACCGTTAACGTATCCTTTCTTGGTCAAAGAGATGTAATCGAAAAAATAAAGTTAGCTGCCGGAAAGAAAGGAGCTGAACCCGTGGGGTACCTACAGAATCCTGCCCTTACTGCTTTTCCCCCCACCCAATATTATCTTTGGTGTTTGGGTTTGTTTAGTGGGTTGGCAGCCGTGACAAAGTCAGAAATTTCGTTAAATATGTCTAAGATTTAATATAATATATATGTATAAAATATAATTTTTGACATATATATTTCGTATAATTTTCTATATACATAATATAATTTCTCGACTAAGAGTGTTAAATTAGCTACTCTAAGCTATATGTGGCTACGTCAGGTGTGTGTGGGGTGGGGGGGGGGGGGTGGGGGGGTTAGAGCGTGTGAGACCAACATCTCTTGCTTGTGAGAAACTCTTGCTAGTATTGAATCTTTTACATAATAAAGTTAAAACATTTACTCACAGTACTAATTTATGTGTTAACTTATTAGTTTAAGAAAAAAATAGAATTGTGTAATAAATTAGTTTGATCAACTTTTAGATTTACCCAAATACAAGTCGAACTAGTGAAATACTCCCTCCTATTGATTTAGCTTAAGAATATTATCCCCAAATAATTATCACTTTAAAATGTTAATATCAAAGTTGATAATTATTTTTAACTATATTCTTCGCATTAAAAAAAGTAGTTTCTTTTAATAATATTCAATTCTAAAAAAATATCTAACAAATAGGATTTTGTTTTTCCACCCTACCTCATGAGGATCAATATTCAATAGTGATTCCAGTAACTCGAACCCTCAATTGCAGCTTATATTTATTATTTTTCTTAAATAACATAAAAATAACTAAAATAATAGCTAAAATAAAACGGGTACATTGTAACTAGGCTAGCAAACTAGCTAGTTTTCAAGTATATGTATGACCACAAGGTGTTTTCTTAGGAAAGAACCTAAAAGATATGAAGAGTATGCTTTATGGCGTGGAGAATAGTAGTATCTCAATTAATTTGCTATTTGAATTTTTACTTTGTTGGTGAGAGTTCAACTCTTTACCATAGAATTTTCTCTCCCTCATTTAACCTTCCCCTATACCCTTAAAAAAAGGACATCTAGGGTCTGATGAACATTTGTAAGTTATTTAATTTGATGATTAAGGGACAAATTTATTACTTAGATGCTAAAAAAGAAACACATTGGAGTTGATGAGTAGTATTGACTTATAATAACATAACGCCATCTACGTAATTACAACAAAATCAAAACAATGTATTTTCTTTAATTAAGAAGAAAATAATATAATCTGTACAAACAAAGTTATATAATCTCGAAGGAAGATCCGAGGTCTGGGGGTGGTGGTATCCAATATTTATGTATTTTCATGTTAATCTGAGCTTGTTATTTGGGGTTTCACTTGGCTCAATGAGGGCCAAACTCCAAGATACCCAAATCATATACACAATGGCGTATGTAGGAATTTTGCACCAACAACCTCGACTTATTATCAACTCTTATGACTGTTGAGTAGTTCGAAATATGGTGTTGAATGTTTGAATGGTCACTCAATTTATAGTGATTGACTATTAGGGTATGTTTGGAAAGTGATTATGGTAATTAAATTTGGTATAATTACATTCTCTGTCCTATTTGATTGGCCATGTAATTACCTGTTCAGTAGGTAATTTGGTGTAATTGACAGAGTGTAATTACACTCTCCAATTCACAGGGGAAGATTGTGAACTGTCGGTAATTACATGGTGTAATTACAAGCTGATTACTTTTTAATTTCTTCCTATTATTTTTTTCGTTTTGATATATTTTTTATTTTAATTTTTTTTATTATTCTAATATTTTCTAAAAATATTCTTTATATTTTTTCGTATTATCTGAAAAAATCATTTGTATAATTTTGTCAGTATTCTAATTTTTAAATTAAAGTAAAATTCATTGTTGAATAAAGTTATGGACCTACTTTTTCCTTTTCTTTTAAATCATATTTATGTATGTTATGTTGAAATTTGATGCAAAAGTATTATGTTAAATTTTTTGTTTTGAATTTAGAACTTAAGTTATATTTTCAATTTCATTTGTTTTAGAAGTATTGACTCAATATTTTATATTGAAAACTTTTTTTTTTAAAGTTAAGACTTGATAGATTATCTTTTTGTCAAATGCTTTATAATTTTATGACATTATAGTTATAATATTAATCTTTTTGTAACACATGCATTTCATGATGTTCATAGAAATTTTGTACTTTTAGTTTTTATGATTGATTTAATTAAAATATACTAAATTGAAAAATATAAATTAACTATTTTTTTATAATATATTAGTTAAGAACATATGTTTATTAATTAATATATTTTCAAAAGACAATATATATCTTAAATATTGAATTTAATATCATTTATAACGGATCTTATTTGTCCAATATAATTTTTTAATTTTAATGAGTCCGAAAGAGGAGGAAAGACGGGCCAGAAAGAGGGAGAGACAGCAGCTTGAGGCAACACGGTGGCAGTCAGAGCTAGATGAGGAGTTGCGGCAGCGTAGAGCAAGGGAGTTGGTTGCGGGTGCATCTGCATCAATGAGCAATACTGATGGTGTTCCCCTTGTTATTAAGGGCGTTACTGAGGCGTCTCTCATGCTGATCCAACGGGTTCGAGCCTATCGAACCCACCCGCTTCTCGATGAGTCTTCGGCGCTTATGCACCACATGTTTGTCTTACCCTATGTATTACATTTTTCTATTCATTGAGGGCAATTACATCATATTTCTGTAGAGATGAGGTGAATAGATCGTGAGTGTTAGGATGAAGAAAATGGGCTGACTAAGCTAAAAAGAGACAAAAGAAAACAAAAACTTCAATAAAAAGATGTAGAAAGAATGAAACAAGCAAGAATGTCAAGTCAAAGTCACACACGCGCTAAAATAATTCATAAGGAGAAGAGCAACAAGCAAAACAATGTCAGAATTGGTTGAAGAAAGAGGTTAAATAGCCAATGTAATGTCAAAGAGGGTAGAAAAGTCACTTAATATCCTGAATATACCAAATCTGACCATGAGCCTACATTACAAGCTAAGAAAGCCCTATAGTGATCCTAAGTAACCAGTTTGGATGGTCAAAACGTAGAAAATAAGAGCAAGCCTATGGTATTGAGCACAAACTGTATTTGAATTCACTTATGCGTGTGAGTGTATACTAAGTCCCTAACTAAAAGGTCAAATTTTGTGTGAAAAAATGAATTTCTTTACAGTAAGGGCACAAGTTACATTGTCAAAAAGTTAGTATCTTGGTAATTGTTGTCTGTGTATGTAAATGTGCCTATTGATATGTCTATGTCATGTATTGATCCACATGAGTTAGTTTGTTGAGTCTGAATAAAATATTTGCACCGTGGTGAGAATAGAGAAAAAAAGGGTGATGTTTAGACTATGTCATGTGCTTGCTTGAGTTTATGTGTTGCTTCTGCATAAGTTCTGTTTAGAGTTTATTGTGTCACTTGAGGACAAACAATGATTTTAAGTTGAGGGTGTTGATGTACCTTGAGTTTACGATATTTTAATGCATTAAACTTGAAGTTTTGCGTGAGTCATAGGCATTTTATTAGTAGTTGTGATGGTATTTTGATCTTATTTTTGCAGGAAATAGGTTTTTGAGCAGTTGATTACTAAGATGTGAAACAATAGGAATTTTGGTAACATATTGGCCCACTTATGAGTCGTCGTTCCATTGACGAGCCGTAGGTAGAAAATGTGAGTGATGTGCTGAGGAAAATGGACTAAGTGTTGAACGACGGAGGCAACTGACGAGCCATTGATGATGAGTCGTAGATAACGTCAGAGAAAATGAGTTCCAGTTCATGAACAGTTGAACTAGACCGACCGTGCTTAGACTTACGATTCGTAGGTCTTGCCTGTCGATGACACCCACTAAAATATTAGCTATTTGCTTACGACTAAGGCACCTACGAGCCGTAGGTGGCCTTTCATGGTGACACTGCCCAAAATCGAATTTCCTTAGGTTTCCTTTTCTGACTTGGTTTAGGATTTATTTTCTATAAATATTAGTTGTATTTTTTTTATTTTTGGGTTGGCTTAAAGTTTGGTTTATCAAATTTGTGTTTGTTCTTCAATTCAAGATTCCAAATTACATCTATTTTTATTGTAAGTTCATGATTTATACTATTAATCCTAATATGAATTGTGAATCCTCAAGCATGAATAGCTAAATCCACAACTAGGGTTGTGGGAACCATGAATAATTAACAGCGTAAAACCATAATCAAGTAATTTTGGAATAATGTTAATGTATGTATTGTTAACTTCTTCGTTTAGAATATTTTTAACGGTGCACAACGTTAGAACTCGCCTCATTCCTACTTGCCTGACCAAGAAAGTCATGAATGAGAAAGAGGTTAAACAACGAAGATTTAATGTGATAATCAGTTATCTTATAGCCTGACCGAAATACGCAAAGGCTAATCTGGGTTAAGGGTAAGGGTTAGTAAATCATACACCCGTAGACCGAACAAAATTGAGTAGTGAAATTTTCTACTTGGACGACCAAGCACCTGGGAGATATCTAACTTACCGACTTTGAATGTTAAACACTAGGATACTATTACTAGGATTACTGCGTTAAAAACTTGTAGGGAACACCTATGCCCTAGTTTCATCTCATATTGATATTACAAACTATGAATATTGCTTACTTGTTACTACAAATCAATCAACAATTACTTTGTTTACAAGTCCTCTATATTTACGGAAATAATCTAACTGAACGTACAATTAGCCATAAATTAGCCTAAGTCTAGACCAATTTTCTCGGGGGAACGATCCTAACCATAGTTAGGTTCTTTATTTGACCACGACCGCTTATACTTCTTTAGGAAGGTGTAATTTGGATGTATCAAGTTTCTCGGATACCGAACTAGTACACTAGTAATTTTTGTGTGTAAGTTTCATGGAAGACTGAGTATATGCACTTTGTTATCATGTGGGATATGTTTTATGTATTGATCAAGCCAAAATTTGTGATCGAGAATCTGTATTATGTCGTGACTGTTGGTATATGTGTTGGCCTTTCTTACTGTTATGTAGCTACTTATTTTCACTCGTGTTTAGTTATGCATACCAACTTTGGGAGGGATGGGAACATGGACTATGTTACGCTTGGGATTATATCGTATATGGTATGTTTGGCTAACCAAGAGGTTACTAGATCAGGTGGATGATCAAGGGGGTATGGTGTATGATTTTGGTTAGGATTGGTTGTTGTTGTGCAATGTTTAGAACACATCTAAAAGAGGATATTTGAGTCAAACTAATTTAGTAAGAGTTTCACATGTGGTTATTAGAATAGGCCAAGAGCCAGAGAGTTGATGGTAGGAAAACTTAAGGGATAGTAGTAGGTTGGTTAACAAAGTTAGTAGCGGTCTGATATTTCAAAATCTATATGTGATGGAAGGATTAAGTTATAAGCTGGCATGATAAATGGGCTGGCCTAAATGGTGGAATTTGCAGCGAAAAAGGTGGGCTGATTTGAGATGGATCGTATGGGTTCCAAAATATACTTCTTGTGATAAGAGTGGTGCTAAAAAGGATAGGGTGTTAATTTATCTTCAAGTTGCATGCTTATTTTGATTAATTACATGACGTTCTGTGGTGAATTTGGGTCGATTGATAATACCTACTAGTACGTGTTATTTGTATTAATACTACTTTTGTTATGCCACTTTGCATAGTCTGGTTTGTAGGTTTCAGTAACTTTTCATAGGTAACGATGAAGACGATGTTCGACAACTTCTACTCTACTTCTTTTTATAAGAAACTCTTCTTCAGTAATAAATGTTCAGCGTACACGAGGATATATATATATATATATATATAATAACCAAGAGTCCTAGATGACTTAGGTACATCAAGACCAAAAGCCTATACATACTAGGATACAAGAAACCAAGACGGCATAGAACTTATCAATAGTATCCTTCAGCATTCCCCCTTAAGTTGAGCAGGTGCTGAACCACTATCAACTTGTTATTCATGAAATCTTGACTTCGACAACTGCTTAGTTAGTAAATCAGTTATTTGATCATGTGAACTGATATAACGAACCAAAAAGAGATTTAGCACGAACCTTGTCTCGAACAAAATGGAAATCAATCTCCATTTGTACGAGAATGAAAAATGGGATTGACATTCAAGTATGTCGCACTCAGATTATCACACTAAAGAATAAGAATAGAAGAGGTGAAGCAACCAATCTCACAAAGAAGGAACTCAACTCAAGTGAGTTCCGAAGTTGCAGCTGTTACGGCCCTATATTCTGCCTCAGTACTCGATTTGGAGACAACGCGTTGCTTCCGTGAAGACCATGAGATCAAGTGGTTACCAAGATATATCTCAAAACCAGTGGTAGACTTTCCATCATCCATATCGCCACCCCAATTAGAATCTGTGTAACCATGAAGTAGGGTGGTCAAGGTACGTGATAAGAATAGACCATGAGCAGATGTACATTTGATGTATCGCAAAATACGCTTCACTGCCACCCAATGTGTGTCCATATAATAGTGCATAAATAGTGAAACTTTATTTACTGCGTAAGTTATGTCGGGACAAGTGAATGTCAAGTATTGTAGGACACCAACTATACTACGATACATAGTAGGATCACTCAACGAAATTCCACCAAAAGAGGAAAGCTTAGAGGTAGGGGAAACTGGAGTAGTAACAGGACTGCATGAGTCCATTTGTGCTCGGCAAAGGAGCTCAGTGACATACTTGTGTTGCGATAGAATAATCCTTCTTTCGTCCAAGTTGCTGCAATACCCAATAAATAGAACAACATCCCTATATCGCGAACAGCAAATTGAGATTAAAGTTGAGCAACCAAAGCCTTGATACATACAAGATTATTACTCATTACTAAAATATCACCCACATATATCAAGCAAAAAAGCTTGTCACCTGGAGTAGACATATAAAATAAAGAAGTATCAGTCTTAGAACCCATGAACCCAAGTGAAAGAAGAGCATCAGTGAATTGTTTGTTCCACGTTTGAGGGGCCTGTTTGAGACTATAGAGAGAGTGCTTGAGGAGGCAAACATGATCTGGATGAGAGGGGTCAACAAAACCAGGAGGTTGAGATATATATACCGGCTCATCCAAGTTTCCATAAATAAATTCATTAGATATGTCTATTTGTATTATATGCCAACTGTTAGTTACAACCAATAAGAGTAAAAATCGAATAGTAGTAGGTTGAACAACTAAACTAAATGTATCCACAAAATCAACCCCAGGCTATTGATGATATTCTTTTGCAATGAGACGTGCCTTGTAACGCTCTAATGAACTATCAACATTCAATTTTATCTTAAATATCTAGCAACAACCAATGACATTTTGTGATAGAGAAAGAGGCACAAGCTGTCATGTGTCATTCTGTATTAGGGAATTATACTCCTCAGTCATAGCATTGCGTCAATGTATAGTCTTAACAGTATGAGTGTAACATGTAGGTTCTTCAAATGAATGAGTAATAGCAGACATAGAGAATGGTTGTCGCGGCTTCAACTAACCTATTTGAGATTGAGTACCCATTCAACGAGCTAGTGTTGAAGGCAACAGAGAAGTAATATAGTCAGAGGCAACAACCGGTAAGTCACACTTAGAAAGGTCAACACACAGAGAAATTTCATTAGCAGAGGAGTGTAGTGGTGAAGGTTGCGGAGATCCAGATATAGTTGTAGGCATAGAACCAATTTGACTAGATGGTGAATGTGCTTGGGAGGTTGGCAAAACTAGAGGCGGAGATGTAACTGGAAGGTGTAACGTGAGAGGATCGGTGGTGGCATTGGTTGATGTTTCGGGCACCATAGTATCCTGTGATGAAAAAGGAAACACACCTTCATAAAAAATAACATGACGAGATACAAAAAATTTGGAAGAAGTAGGATAAAAACATTTATATCATTTATGAATTTTACTGTATCCCAAGAACACACAAGGTTTAGAGCGATGTGATAATTTGTCCTTCATATAAGGACGAAGCCAAGAAAAGCAAAGATAACCAAACGCATGCAATAGAGAATAATCTGGATCATTTTGAAATAGTATCGAAAAAGGAAATTAATTTTACAGTCTTGGCGTAGGTAATCTAATAATGGTGTAGACTGTAGTTTTAAAAGCATTAGTCCAAAAATGAGAGGAAACATTAGCACGATGTAGTAATGCTTTACCAGTTTCGACTATATGTCTATATTTGCGTTCAACACAATCATTTTTTTCAGGCATATAAGGACAAGAAGAACGTTTTGTAATTCCATTATCACGTAAGTAACTTGTCAAGGCTTGAAACTCTCCATCCCAATTAGCTTGAAAATATTTAATTGAACAACCAAAATATTTTTCAACCAAGGTATGAAATTTAATAAACACAGAGAGAACATCAGACTTAAAGCGAAGAAAATATATCCAAGTATATTTACTAAGGTGATCGAAATAGATCACATAATAACGATAACCATCATTATAGACAATTGGGGCAGGACCCCAAACATCTGAACAAATTAAATCAAAAGGGTCGGAGGCCTAAAAACTAGACTCATTAAAAGGAACCTTATGACTTTTGTTGACTACATAAGTAGTGCATACACTAGAAGATTTACTAGACTTTAAAACAATTGATGGTAATGCTTGACTAATGGTAGGATATGACACACATGTACTGAAAAAGCCTACAAAGAAGGTCGGAGATGATAACTTTGTAACTGAGAGTGAATATAGCCCTCTGCTCCTTAACCCTGTGTGTAGTAGTACCCTCGTTGCCAAGTCCTTAATCAAAAAATGGTTAGGAAAAAAATTTAACTGAGACATTATTAGATTTGGTAAAAGAATTTATGGATACCAAATTGTTTAGTAGCAGTAGGTACATGGAAAATATCTTCAAGTTTAAACTTTTTGGCAGAAGCAATAATAAAACTTTTACCTTTATGAGAAATTGGTAGTTTAGAGCCATTACCTAGAGTTACCTCCTCTGGACCTTGATATTCAGAGTAAATGCCAAGATTATTAAGGTTAGCCGTCATATTATGTGTGGTTCCACTATACATCAACCAATCTTGGGTCGGCGAGGGTTGTGTGTTTGCTAGGTTAGAGACGGGTTTGCCAAAAGATCGAGTTTCATTGGATGTTCTAGGTTACTGCCATACTCGTGCGATGCGACCTTTTCCTTCACAATTGGGACAAATAATGGTTGATGCATCTGTGATTGAATAGTGAATATTAGAGTATGGAGTATGGTGTTGATAACAACTATTATGAGCCATCTGGGAGTAAACTTGATTCGAAGAGCGACCACGACCTCTACCTCTACCACGTCCACGATTGTGAGCAACTGAGCTGTGAGTAAATTGTGTTGTCGGTGCTATGACATTAAGAGCCTCATATCTTTTTAATTGTCATTCTTCATTCAACAACAATCCTTATAAAGCATCAAAAGAAACATCCTCTAGACGTGATTCAAGTGATCTTGTAAAAGGACGATAGATTGGTCCCAAACCAACAATAATGAATTCAACCAGATCATCATCATTAACGGGATGCTGCAATGCATCTAACTTGTCTACAATTCCCTTTGTCTTTTGCGCATAGATTTCGATACTTGCATTATCTCTCCATAATGTGTGTAATTGTGTTTTAAACTCATGAATTTGTGGCTTTGAACCAGTCGTATAAGCAGCCACGAGTTTGCTCCACGCATTGCGAGTCGTTTCTGCACCAACCAATTGAGGTAAAATACCTTCGGAGACTGAAGCAACGATCCAACTTAACACAAGTTGATCTTGTCTTATCCAACCATGGTATACAGGATTAGGTTGATCACCAGTCAGAAACTGATCTGGAATCATTGCACTACCATCGATATGATGACCAAGTCCGCATCCTCAAACCATCAAAAGAAATTGCGACTTCCACGATAAAAAATTTGAGGATGTGAGTTTAACTGGTAATTGGTGTGCAAGATTTAGTGACGGTAAAGGTATATTAGTGAATGAGGTTTGTGTTGTTGCAATCAGCTCTATTCCTAGCGAGCGAAAGGCTGTGGAGATATTATCGTCCTTTGCCATTGGAGTCAGTTCTCTATTTTTTTTGGGCTATTTTAACCTTTTAGGGCTCCGATACATTGTAAGAAACTCTTCTTCAATAATAAATGTTCAGTGTACACGAGGATATGTGTATCTATATATATATATATATATATATCAGCTCTAAAATGATGATTTTGTACTCTAGGTTATGGTCGTTAAATTTATTAAAGAAATTCTCTTATTTTTATTCATTTCCGCAATGTCCGCCTTAAAATTGGGTGGTAAAAGTTCTCGTATCTTGAGATTAGATCGGGGCCTACATAGTCTGATGGATTGAATCATGATAATTTGGTATTAGATCCCATGTTATCGATCTCCCAGTAAAACGGCAAATGTCGAATAAAATCCTAAGGATTAGTGTGTTGATGTCCACATTTAATCTTCAAAAGGCTATTAAGAATTTTCTAGGAAGTTGTCTAACTCTTTCACCTTTTTTTGTGTGATCTGTCGCTTGTGGTATGGGTTGAGTCCAATCGGTATCTCAATGAATTAAACTAATTGCGGCCCACCTGCTCTCATCCTTGCCCACCTTCCTCTTCTTTGATACTCTAGAGGGCTTGTTTTTCACCAATAGAGGGTTGAACGAATCGTCATTCTCCACATCAAAATCCGTGTCATATCCATTGGTATCCTTGCCCATCTACAAAATACCCCGGGCCAAGAAGAACAAGGCCTTCTTATTGCCTATATAGAAATCTTTTCACTCAGCTACTATCTACTTCCCCGCGCTCACCTAAATTCCTGAATAGCGCAGGCCATCACTAGTGCTCAAGGTTAAGTCACATCAGTGGGATTGCCAATGGACGAACCCTCCTACCGACTAGTGCCAGCCACCTCCAAGCGTCGGGTGAGAAGTAGTAATTGGTAATGCCCTCTCACTATATCAAAAATGATCCTTAGCGGTAATTAATTAATGGCAATAACTTAATTGTCACTAAAAATGTATTTTTAGCATCATTTAGCACTCTTTATAATATCCCTAAAGCCTATAACGACACTGAATTCAATGACAATTAACTAATGTCGGTAAAAGCTTTATCACTTTTTGTTTATGTGTATATTTATTGCCGCTAATGATTGTGTTTTCGTTATAGTGTCTATAGTAGGCTAGTAGAGCTCACCCTTAAAAAAATGAAACTTTACAAATTCATTTACACTATTAAAAAGGAATTAATTGTAAGAATACAATTAAAAACATTTAATTAATTCTATTTTGATTTTATAATTTAACAAGATAACAAATAACCAAGTATTGTATTATGTTGTTATTCTATGTCTTGGCAATGAATATTTTCAAAATTTATCAACGGTTGAATGGTGATTAAGAAAGAAGATGCATGTATAGCGCCACAATTCCATAAATGTGCGCAGAGCAGTAAAACATGTGAGCACTCTCACATAATGAAATTTCAGCTTTTTATTGATTTTACGTGCCAGCATAAGACAGACACAAAGTACCATCTCCCACTTGCTCCATTCCTTTAGTATTTTCCACTTCCACTTCTTTTGTAGGTAATGCAACTGCAAAACATTTGTATTATAGTAAATCAAGACAATGTTTTCACCAATATTGTACGAATTTTGCATTCATTCTAAAAGTTATGACCCCATAACTAACCGCAATCTTCGATTCTTCTCGAAAACCATACTCTCTGGTACGGAGGTGTTCGATATGAAGAAAAATATTTTTAAAATTTTTCAGGTTTACTTGATCAATTTTTTTGAAAAATATTCTATTTATGAAAAAAATAAATTTCTTAATAATAAGAAAAATGACTTGATTTGTAAAAGTAAGAAAATATAGTTTCACGAGCGACAATTCATGTATCGTGTGCTTCTCATCCTCCAATACACCTCATATTTTCTCCAATCTCTTAGGCTCCATCCCCACATATCTACCCCCACCCATCTATAATATACTAAAGACAATATTTTATGTTGCATATCAAACACAAGAATATAGGTAATTATTTATCGAATTAATCTTTACTAAGGAACTTTTTTTCTTTGTACCAAACACACCCTCAAAATGTAAATTTGTATTATTTCAATGTTGATGTTATTATAAATGTATAACAGTAAATCACTACCCCAGCAACCAATAATGTTGTTATAGTCATTGATAGGTTGGGCTGTGTTTCTTTTCATTATTAATCTCCTCACATTATTTTTTTGAATTTAGATTTTGTATACCAATGTTTTAAAATATCTTTACACTAAAAATGTTATCTAATGATGTGTTGCTTACTATTATTTTTAAGTAATCAATTCATATATAAGTAAAGTTTTAGTAATTGCTAAGATTAGTGTATATATAGTTTAAATAACTAAAGCTGGAGTCTTTAAAAAGGTACAATTGGGGGTTAAAAACTTAAAATTTTACCATGAAACAGTACAATTAATGAAACAGAGTTCCTAGGGGATAATCATATTGTATTCCGGGTGGAGCTAGCTTAAGGCTAGGAGTTCATTCAGATTTCTCCAACTAAAATTATATTATTTATATATGATTAAAATTACTTTTTGTGCATATATAATAGATTGTGAACTCTGGGCTGAACCAACTTAGGCCGGAAGGGGTTCATCAAAAATCCTTTTGATGAAAAATTACACTATTTATAAATGGTTAAAATTATATTTATGTATATATAGTACATGTTGAATCCTTCGATTAGTTCGTATGTTTACTTATTCATATTTAAACCCCTATTAATTATCCTGGCTCTATCACTGATTAAACTCCTTTCAACTAGCTCGTATATTTTATTTTTTTTATATTTTAAACTTTCTAAATAAAAATTTTGAATTTGTCACGATTATTTATTTGTATCATATGTACTCTTTCACTTGTCCATGTGCCACTTTGTGGGGTGAAAGATTGTTATTGCCAACATTTTTACGGAAAATAACGTCGACAATTGGGACACTTGCTTCTGGTAAAAAAAAGAGGCTCCAGCTATAAACATCCACACGCTTCAGTGCACGTCTGTACCACACGCTCTAAAAGAAAAGTACATTAGTGATGGACGTCTTCACCACGAAGACCAGAATCGCGTGGGTTCAGTTAGCATCCTCGATAAAAGTAAATATAAAGAAGGTAAAACCCAGAGCCGTACAAAACCAAATTATTAATGGCGGCTAATTCTAGGTTGTCCACCACGTTAGCTGTAAAAGTAAAAAAAATTTAATTCATTTAAACTTCAAAATTCATCTTTGTCCAAAGGAAAGTCCAAGAATCAGAAATTTTGATCATAATATATTTGTCTACACAATTAATGCACATAAACTTTTCCTCCTACTCAGTGTCTTGAGTTGAACAAGTCTATATTCAAACAACCTAGGGGATAGTAGGAGTTGAAAGTCACTTGAATATAAGGAGAAGATAATCAAACTGAGCATTGTTATGTCATTTCGTTAGTGAAAGTCACTTAAAAAAAATCCTTGGCAGAGAGTATTTTTTTTTAATAGAGCCCTATGACTCAAATCCAGAATAATCGAGCATTAGATACTGAGCGAAGAAAAAAAAGTGTATGGCCCCAAAATTAGTTTCATTGACTTGATTGACAAGCATGTTTTAAATAGAAAAATTATCATTCCATAAAATTACCAAAATAAAAAGGATACAAATAAAGAACCAGTAATAATTATAAAAGTTATTTATTATGTATTTACTGGTCAAAGAAATGAGTTGTTAGCCAATTGCACAAGTATTTGACCGACATAATTTTTTTTAACAGAGCGGGCATCCTGGGCCTCACGTGACCGGTCACACGGGCTTCGAGATTTTTAAAATAAAATGCTGACTCATTTTGAAGTTCACACATTGGACCAACCTTATTTGTGGGGCCCACTATACATACGTGTCAAATCTTTCGTGGTTTTTTTCAACTTACATATATATATGCGGCGAGTAGTTTTTTCTCTCCGTCGACGGAATCTTTGGGTCCCTAACACCGATGGCCGGTGACTATCCCATTCACAAAACAACTACTCCGATGAACTAGTATTTCCTATGTTTCTTTTTAATTTTAAAAATAGCATTATTTTAAAGATTGATGTTATTTTTATTTAACATCGTACTACACAACATATTTAAAATTGCATGATTCAAAGGGCATTTTGATACGTCATACACATTTTTAGTTAGAAACAGTGGCGTAGCTACTTGGTTGTTAGGGTGTCCAACTTTTTTGAAAAAAAATATTGTATATACAAGAAATGGTTAAATAACATCTTTTGGACACCCTTAACACAACAAGCTATTGTAACCTAGTGATTTCAGATGCTTGGAATGAGATAGTGCTTGCGTGTTTGAATCTCACAAGCAGCAAATGTCTTCTCCACTTTTGTTGTGTTATTTCTGAACACCCTTTATGAAAATTTTGACTACGTTATTGAATTAGAAGATTCAAAAGTTATTTCATTATTTTCCTTTCTTCGGAGGAGGAAGATATTTTTAGAATGTGATAGTGTATGGTACTACTGCCTTATTTTGTTTTTGGGTACATGTATGGTACTACTGCCATATTTATGAAACATTTAATAATAGTGCAATAGATTAGTATATAAATAAAAGTAATACTAATGTACATCTATTGGAATTTCGGCTTGGATCGGATCCTATAAGAGAGGTAACCAAGGCGTTGTAGTCTCACGGACTTGAAGAAACACAACTCTGTCTCTCCACAAACTCAACTTTCTCTTTCATTCATCACACAAAGAACAACACTTCATCACTAGCAAGTATTTCTTGAGAAACATAGGATTACGAGTTTTTGATTCCTTCTCTTTTTTTAGACCATATGGTATTTCCCTTTATTGTCCACTCAACCTTTTTAAGCCTCACGCTTACACTAAATCCTTTTTAGCCCTTCTTTCTTTCTTGTTTCCTTTGAGGTTCACTTTGTTAAAAGGGTTTTGCTTTGTTATCACCTTCAAAACTTTGTGCTCCGTTTCTGTGTAGCTTGTGGTGCTGGTTTACTTTCTTCTTTTCTTTTTGCCCCCTTTAACACTATATATTCCATCTTTTAACGAAACTTGCTCCTCTTTTTGTCAGATGTCTTTGGTTCTCTCCTTATGTTTCAAGCTTCTCTTTGACTATTCCTTTCCTTTTTAATCCCTTCGTGCCACTCTCAAAACAATCTCATCCTTATTTTCATTTCAGCAACCACACTTCTCCAAAAAATGGATCATCACAATATGCTTTGTCCAATCAAATATACCGAACACAAGAGAACAATCAGAAAAGTTACTAATATAAAGCCGCCTAAGAAGGTAGCGGATGTCCGGAAATCCTCGGAGTATAATCCTACTATTCCGAGGACTGTACGGATATCTGTTACTGATCCAGATGCAACTGACTCTTCAAGTGATGAAGAAGAGCTTTTTGGGCGGAAACGTGTGAAAAGATACATTAGTGAAATCAGTATTGAGACGCAATCAATTAATGATGTTAAAACTGTGAGTACTAGTAATGGCAAGAAACGAGTAGCTGAAGCTTTGCAAGCGAAGCAGAAGGCGTTGAAAGGGAAGGAAGTGGTGCAGCTACCGGCTGATGGAACTGTTAGGAAGTTCAGGGGTGTGCGTCAACGGCCGTGGGGGAAATGGGCTGCTGAAATCAGAGACCCAGCGCGTCGCGTTAGGCTCTGGTTAGGTACTTATGATACTGCTGAAGAAGCTGCTATGGTTTATGACAATGCAGCTATTAAGCTCCGTGGACCAGATGCTTTAACAAATTTCATTACTCCTCCAATGAAGGAGAATCCGGAAGTCAATGTGGCTTCGAATTCGGGCTATGAATCTGGTGATGAATCACACAATCTTTCTTCTCCCACCTCTGTTTTGCGGTTCAGAACTAGTCAATCCAGTGAAGAAGCAGAGGTGTCCGAACCAATTCTCGAAGAAACAAAAGTGGAAATGGATGTTTCAGAAGAAAATTGCACAATATTGGTGGAACAACCAAACAGTGAGCAAAACGTCGAACACCTTGAGTGCCAGGGCGAGACACTTACAATCACACCAGACTATTCAAATGAGTACTTACCCACAGACGTTTCCTTCTTAGACGATTTTTTCAACTTTGCAGATGCAGAACAAACACTATTTAACGACACAACAAGTTTCGCCAATGATGATTTGTTGACGCCATCCAAATACGTACCGTCTTGGGATTTCACCAATGACTTTGTATTAGACCCTGAGATTTGCAAATTTGATGATTCATTTCTAGACTTGGGTGCATTAGAAGTGGATAATTATTTCAAAGACATTGGAGATTTTTCCAGTGTTGATGTTCTAATGGCATTATAATTTATCCTCTCAAAACTACCACACATTGTCTCCAGATTGCCAGAGCTATTGGCAAATTTTGTCTACCGGCGACAATGAGAAATCGACTAGTATATTAGAGTTGTTTGTTTTAGATTCTCCGTTTAAGTTAACGGAGTGAAATAGTAGATTGTTATTTTGTTAATGTTTTGATAATAAGTAGTGAGGCCCCCTCCTTCTGCAGTGTTTCAATGTAGTAGTAATGCTTTACCTGGACTAAATGAGATGCATAATTTTTACTGAAATTTGTGTTGCTCTGGCTTTCGATGTGAATTTAATTTTCAGAATCTAGTGTTTTTTTGTCTCCCACTTGGTATGTGTTTGTTCACTTTTGCTTGCTTCTCCACCGAAAGATTATTTTTTCCACTGTTTTACCGTTTAACATTAACTATTCATTCCAATACTCATATAAGTTGTTCATTTTTTGTTTAAGAAATCATAATAAATTGTAGCAAGGTAGACAACTAGTATGAAACTGAAGAAGTACTTGCTAAAGAAGTGTATTCAATGTGAACCAGTAAAAATGTGTTAGATTTGGTAGAATCTTTTTATTTTTTTCTTTTTATTCTAAAAATATTTTATAGTATTTAATTTCCTTTCAAATCTGGGGTTTACATTAATTGCAAAACATTTAATTTCCTTTTAGTTTAGTGTCTAGAAGGAAAATAATATATTTTATTCTCCTTAATTATTTATAAATACTGATGTACTCTTCTATTTGAACCAATGCAAGAATCAATACAATACAAAGAGTTATCATTTATTCTCTCTTTAATTTCTCTTTCTAGTTTCTTCCGTTCCATAGCAGTGGTATCAGAGCAGACAAAGGTTTTGAGATTGAATCTCACCGTCACCCAAATCAAAAAGAATTTTCACGTGCTTGGCCCATGAAAAAAAATCAGGCCTACACGTGAAGGGGCGTGTTGAGAATATAATCAAATAATAAAAGTGTGCTCTCTCTAACAGCTTAAGATTTTAAATGAGATGGTCACACGCTTCAACAAAATGAACGGATGAAGTAGTGTCAAGTTCGCTTCACTATCACGAGATTTTCCAATTCGATCTTTCATTAGTGGTCAAGAAATCTCAACCATCACATCATACTGCTTAAGTGTTATTAAGATAATTAAATCATGTCTTAGATTGTGTGTAATATGGTGATGTAGTGTCAAAGTGGCATTCTCTTTGCCCAACGCGAGCAGGCGGGATTTGCGGTTGTTCACTTGGCCAAGTCGGTGCGTTTCTGCTGAGTGTGAATGACTTTACGCTATAATACTGAGTAGTCACTTTGTGGTCGTTGAACATTTATATGTATAGAAACACCTTTCGTCGGAAAAAAATATTATATATACAAGTAAAATAATATATAAAGTTATTAAATAATACTTTCTATATCCTTAATTACTTGTCCACTTTTCTTTTTTTAGATATCCCTAATTACTTGTCCATTTTGACAAATCAAGAAAAGACAAAATATTTTTACCTATTATACCCTTAATTAGTTACTTTGAAAAGGATAGAACTTCTTGAAAATATTAAATTTTTAATTCATCAACTTCATAATTAATAGGGGTAAAATAATAAACTCCCTATGTTAATAATTGTTTTCTTAATAAGTGTATCAATTCAAAATTAGACAAGTAAATAGAAACAGAAAGAGTATATTTTAGACCCTTAACACAACAAGTTGTTATAGCTCAATAGTTTAAAAAGAGTTTTTATTGTGTGATTGGACACTCGCCCACGGATACGAAACGCGATGTTATTATGCATTTATGTGCTAAAAATGCAGCCGGCATCCAAGGACAATCATTCCAATATTTGGCTATACAAATAATACCACTAGTAGGCGGGCGATATATTGATGAACGATATGGCGAGCCGTTTATAATAATCATAACATAGCATTTGTTACCTTGCTTTTCTTTGTTGTCTCTATTTATATATTTATATTTATTCCGTACATTAATTATATTCATAGTTTTAATTATAGGTGCAGAGTACCATGCAACTTGGTATTCAAATGAAATTGATCCGTTCACTTTTTGTCACGATTCAAATCACCGGGCCGTGCGGGCACCCACTGTAACACGAGTTCGAAATCTAAATAAGCCACAAAAAAATAAAAGTGATCAAAATAAGTCACTAATCTAGTAAGTAACTAAAATAGGTTTAGTGGAAGAAAAAATTCCATTTTATGCAATATTTCAAACATTTTCCGTTAATCTCATAACGTCTATATTTTAATATATAACGGAACTATTTTTTATACTTTGTAAAGTGGAAGTTTTTTTTACACTTTGTAAAGTGGAAGTTTTTCTTACACTTTATAAAGTGGAAGAAAAAATTATATTTTATAAAGAGAAATATTTTTCACGTTTTGCATTAAATTGTATCTCTTTATGAAACTTTTGCAGTGTTTGTCATACAATTATATTGATTTGACATATCAAAAAAACGAAAAAACATTATTACATTATGTATTTTTATTTTTTTATTTTGAAAACTCCTCCAAGCTCTATTTAAGGACGTTCAAACATTGCCCTTCAACATCTTTAGGCTTCTATTTTTCTTCATTTCAATCACAAAAAGATGTCTTCTGAACCAAAAAGTTAGAGTTTCGATTTATTGGGATGACAAAATTATAAATGACGGAAATACCATTTATTACAAGTGTCATCCCAAATACAATGTAAAATATTAAATTAATGTCCGATATCATAAATTTCTTTCATCAATTTATAAAAGAATGGGTATAAACAGTACTGATTATAATTTGATTATAGTCGAAAAATACCCCACTTCATTTTTATCACAAGGAAAAGTAAATTTTGGAGAGTGGATTATCTATAATGACGAATCGTTGATCAACTTTTTGAGGGTTCAAAATGACTACATATATCAAAAGTTAACAATACTTGAAATCTATGTTAGGAAGGAGCCTAAGACTAGTCAATAACGTTCTCCTATAACAATACTTGAAAAATATTCCTCTTTATAAAACATATTCTTTTCTTCCACTTTATAAAGTGTAAGAAAAACTTCCACTTTACAAAGTGTGAGAAAAACTTACACTTTACAAAGTGTAAAAAATAGTTATGTTATATATTAAAATATACACGTCATGAGACTAACAAAAAATGTTTGGAATATTGCATAAAATGAAATTTTTTCTTCCATTAAGCCTATTTTAGTTACTTACTAGAATAGTGGCTTATTTTGGTCACTTTTATCTTTTGTGGCTTATTTAGGTTTCGGACTCCTCTAACAGCTAAGTAGGAGAACTCTTATATCCTAATTAGTTAAACATGCGGAAAAATTTAAGAAAACAAAAATAAATAAGATAATACTATGATTTTATAGATAATATCCTTTAACACACTATTAGTTAAACTTGTAAAGTGATTTAAACAACTCTCATGGATCTAGTCTAAACAGGTACAAGAGCTACTAAGAGTACAATTGTGCAATAATTAAAAGACACAGCTCCCACCATGCGAAAGGAAGAATAGAAGCTGCTGGAGATTTCCTTCGTCTACACCTAATGAAACGACATTAATCCTGCATTCAGACTATGTCAAAAAGACATAGCAAGAGTAGTATTAGTACAAAAACACGCGTACTGGTAGGCATCATCAGTCAACCCAACGCCCACCACTCTAACAAAAGAAACCAATTAGTAAGATCATGACATAAACCACTCGCTTCTCCACCTTTACCCCTTTCTTGAAATACCTCCAATTTACACTAGTAGTCTGACTATAAACATCCTTCTCTATCAATCTACCTATCAGGTACTTGATCATAGTCTAACCATTCCAACACGTAGAGAAATTTTCCCAAATACAAACACCAACGTTTCGACTAACCGTTCATGTCATACCCCTACTTCCTAGTCACATTACCCAACCATAGTCACATAATATATTACATCAAGCTCTCTTAAAACTAAACTCCATCTCTTTCCCCCAGGTGAAATCCACCTAAACATATTTCATCACACATGCTACCTCTACTTCTGGCCATTACAACACCAAAACTTTCCTTACCATTTATTACTCGCCCCTTGACAATTGCCCTTCCACTATATCCAACTCGTCCAACATGTATAGGTAAATTCAACTATATACTCCCAAGCGCATATTGAGCAAACACAACATTAACAATATTTACAAACAACGAACAGTTTCACATTTCTCAAGTCACACAATTATGCCACATCATTGGTCCTCTCATGGAACCCAAACCCAAACAGTTAGTTATGCTGGAACGTGGCAACCGATTCAAGTTAGTTATGCTGGAACGTGGCAACTGATCTCATAGTTATGCCAAACGTGGCAACCGATCCAATAGTTATGCCGAAACGTGGCAACCGATCTGAATTAGTTATGCCGGAACGTGGCAACCGATCTATTTAACATATCACAATCACAAACACAAGTATATCCTCAAGATCATACATTTTAGTCATGAATTCATGTCAATGATAATTCACCCATCTTATTCACAACAAGTGTGATCAACAATGCAACATTATCAACATATGTTAATTTGTCATACTTAGCCCTAGTTCATCATCTAAAGCTTCTTCTAGGGTTTATTCACAATTCATCATAAATCTTCAAATCAATCACTCCAATTTATGGTCTCGCATACGTTCATAATTCTAGTTCTAATTATGAATTCATATTCTTATTCTTGAAACAATTCTATCCAATATAGCAATTCTAGAAGCTCTAACAAGTCATCAATTTCTCTTCTCAAGGCATAAACCCAATTACTTTGATTTCTAGAAATTACCCATGGAATTCACTCGGTGCACAAAGGTCTACACATAAATCCTACCATTGATTTACATATATTACACGGTGAGCACAAATTCAAACTACTAAATTCATAAAACATAGCCTACCTGGCGCGCCAAGCAGTTACACAAAGATTTGACTTTGATTTCAATTTTCCGGGCTTCGCGACGGTAGATTTTGCCAAGAATACGCAAGATTTCACCATCCTCAGGCTAGAAATCTCCTTCTCCTTCCAACCCAAGCTTAGAGCAACTTTTCTGAGGTTTTTAGGGTGTTTTACGACTTATTTAGGTATTTTAGGAAGATGGAGAAAATAAGATTTCTCGTAATTTACATTCTGCCTCACCTATTCCGCCTGGCGCCAGCTTACCCCGTTGTGGCGCCGCTGCTCTAGCAGCACCTAGCCCGCTTTGGCGGGACAAGGCCCAAAAATTTTTCGGATTTTTGTCTCTCCTAATTAACGACGGTTCGGGTCGTTACACTTTTATTAGTCAAATATTTCCTAATTTGATTTCTATCTTGTACTTGTCATTTTTTACAAATCAAGGAAGTACAATTTTTTTTCTTATTATACCCTTAATTTATTTACATTGAGTTAATGACTTTGAAAAATGTACTGAGTAAATATGTTTGGAGCCTATCAATTAAAAGGGAATCATTATTTTTTTTAATAGATGTATCAAATTAAAACTTGACAAGTAAATTTAAACGGAGGGAGAAATACAGAATCATCATAAACATGAAAACAAATGTTCGTAAATAAGTAAAAATCAGAACCAACAGGGTTAATATAGTACTACAATTATTATTTAATGAGAGATGAAAGTTAATTTGTTTACACATTTCGAGCCACCTAGCTCAACTCTGTTTTAAAAAAAAGGAAAATTGTATGAAATAACAAATTATTAATTTAAATTAAATGTTATAGCTATAGTTTATTGTATTTGTAATTCGTAGCAAATATCTCATATTTTTTGCCATCTGATTCGATATACAATTAGCCATTTTCGGTATACAATTAACCATTTTATACACGGTATAAAATGTATAAAATGCGTTTGTGTTTGTATAAAACGAGAGAAAAGTGTATATACAAATACAAATACATATATTTTCGTCATATAAACTTATAATTATACAAATACAGATCTTATTATACAAATTACAATGTATAATGAATTTATACAAAACTGAACAATTTGTATAAAATTGGATGTATCTAGCGAATTATACAAATCAAAAGTTCCATAGCAAACATAAAGTTTGCTATGGAACACAATTATGCAAACTATAGCTATAACATACAAATATGATTTTTATGTTTGCTATATGTGAAAATTGCTCTAAAAAAATGACTAAAGGCTCGTTTGCTTGCGAAAAATGTTATTTTAAAATTCTTAATATGAGATAAAAATAACATTACAGTCCCCGAGATAACAATTTACTCAATGGACAAAAATAATAGGGGAGATAGATGGAATCGTGCAAAATATTTCCCTTGTTCGTTTAATTCTTTTCCCCTAAAAAAGACTAAAAAATTCTGCTTGTAATATTTTACTTAATTTAGAGATATGCTGGAATTAAAGGGGCAAGTAATTGGTCAAAAGGTAAGAAAAAGTTGAATCTAAAATGACATATAGTGAGTACCACGCTGGCTGTTCTTTATTTACTTTTTTTCAAACAAAAAGAATGAAATGTAAGCAATTATATGAAATCGACACTTACCCAATTATAGTGAATTCTTATTTCTATTGGCAAAATCCTGAATTTCTGGAAAATAATTGGCTCGAATTATTGAACAACTCCAAAGTTTTTATTAGCCAAACAGTTCACAACTCCACTATACTGAATCATTGGTCATTGGCCACAACAAATTAGTGTCAACCCTGTCCTTTTTTGCTTTCTTATTAGTCTAATAATATCGAAACTTCACACACTTTTCATGGGGGTGTGAAAAAAATAATTCATCCTTCTTTCTTTCATTTGTTTTTTTATTCGTAGATGGTAAATATTTATCTGCACTTGATATTTATATGAAAAAGCATAACCAGCCTTCTAGGTCATAGTAGTTGACTAGTTGAGTACTTTTCTCCTCATCACTAGGTCAAGGGTTCAAGGCGAGTAAACAGAAGAGAATCGATTCTATAGGTATTCTATAATATCTTTAAAAATAAAAAATCAAAAAGCATATTAGGCGGAGTTACTTGGCGGAGGGTAAAGCTTTTCAAATTAAAGACGATAGATTTTAATAATTCAAACTCGAAAGTACTCGCGATCGAATAAGGAAAATAATGAAAAGAGTAGTTGCAATAGGCTGAGTTACATCGATGTGATCAGAGGTAGTTCACATGTAGTCATTAGTCATAATTTAGCAGCCAGGCCAATAATTAAAAGACCAACTCATCAATTCAAGCTTATTATTTACATAGGATCCAAGTTGCAAATATTTTATTTTTTTAGTCCCCACCCAATCTTGAATATGATCACTAATAAAACTTTACTTTGCCAACAATAAAACGTGTCAGTGTTTGAAACATTGAGTTGGAAATTATTTAATAATTTTTAACTTTATGTGCAAAAAGTCCAAACAAACACTTCGCCTAAATTTTTTTCCATGTATGAGAGGTACGTGGCTATGCACACCTATTTCTAGATGTAACATTTGCTTCCCTTTCAAAATAAGTGTGTGTTTCTCTTTTTCAAAATCAATTTAACTTATCCTTGAAATTATGTTAGATAAATTTAATATTTTAAATTAAAATATAGATATTTAAAAAATTATATAAAATGTATCACACATTGCATCTTCTGATCATGTTATAATATGATGAAAATATATTTTAATAGATAAATTTAATATTTTAAATTAAAATATAGATATTTAAAAAATTATATAAAATGTACCACACATTGCATCTTCTGATCATGTTATAATATGATGAAAATATATTTTAAAGTGTTGGCTAAAGTTTACATATAGTTTAAATTTTGAAAAGTGAAACACGATAGATAATTTGAGATAGAAAATAATATATTTAATTAAGTAATACAAATATGTATAAGAAATACACATTGTATTCAGTGGTTTATATTATAGGCATAGGATGCGAGTAAAATTCTTATTTCCACTAGTTATTCCATATTCATTACTCCTTTCTAATTTTCAGTCAACATGTGTGTGCTTATTATAAGAAGTGATATGTGTTGGATTAAAATGGTCCAAGAATATTCTAATATGTGATATGTGTTAGGATTAAAATGGTCTAAGAATATTCTAATATGATGTGATATTATTCGTTTTGAGCTAAGTCAGCATGATTTTCTTTTAAAAAATCTCATATCATCAAGTGTATCCAACACCTTATAAGTATCATTTTTTTCAACTATCAATTTGAGACTTTTTTCGAATTCTCTCCCTCAAACTAAGTTCCACATGGGTTGTTATCATGAATCGGGGTCAGAGATTCAATGTGAGAGTCAATGTGTCTGTTTGCCAACCAACATCATCAGAGTATTTACCGTCACCAAAATCAATGGTTGTATAAGCGTTTTTAAAGCTATGGATAAATGTCATAGACCGATCCATAGTCGGGAAAAGGCACTAAGTCGTGCCCCACACCACATTCTGCTATCTTTATACTCGTCCCGTCAAATTATTGGCTCTCTGATACTAGTTATTAGGCCAAAACAGTCTTATAATAATCTTGATACAATATGATATTTGTCTATTTTGATCAGTCAAGCCCACACGTTTTTTCTAAATATGTCTTCCATTATTAGGAGTATTAAGCACTTTATAAGTAGCTCTCTTTTTTTAGGTACCAAGTGAGATTTTCGCACATCCAACAACAGTATACCCAATTTCTCAAATTGTGAGGGAGGCTAGCTAGCTAGCTAGCTAGCTGCAATCAAACAAAATATTTAATTATCCTAATTTGAATTACCTTTGAATAAAGTAAGTTACTCTCCCCTAATTAGTCTTCATTTTTCACGTATGAAAACGTGTATAACGGTATTGTTGTCGTCTTCTCAAATTATTTCTCCATTTTAGTGAAAGAAAATAAGATAGTCAAATCCCCTTTCTGACCAATCGTTTCTTCACAAACCAACATAATGATGCTACGTAATATTAATTTAGTCGTCTTACTCCCTATTCATTCGTAGAATTGGGAAAAGAGACTTGTGGCTCCTACTCCATATCTCCATCATTCTAATTAATTAAATTTTTACGAGCAGTCACCTCATCTAAAAGTTTAAATAATTAAAAGAGAACATACCCTTCTCACATATGAGTAGCTTGATTCTCCATTTAGGGTGTGTTTTGTATGAAGGAAAATACTTTCCATGGAAAATGTTTTCCTGGAAAATAAGTAGATATTTGACTTATTTTCTCATGTTTTGTTGGTGAGTAGAAAGTATTTTTCGGAAAAGATTTTTAGTGTTTGATTTATGAATGAAAAATGTTTTTGAGAAATATCTTTTATTTTTACTAGAGTAGAAAATAATTTTTGAAATTGAAAATATTTTTTAAAAACAAACTTAAAATTTTTTTGGGGGGTGGGTGAAGGGG
>NC_064289.1:21469596-21483620 GCF_019186545.1 Solanum stenotomum | reverse complement strand
GGTAACAAAATAAAAAATTGAAATTAGAAATACCTTTTAAACATAATTTAATATTTTTTTGGGAGGGGGTGGTGGTAGGGGGTGGGGTTAGGGGTGAGGGTGGGGTAAAAAAATTGAATCTAAAAATAAGCTTTAAATTTTTATTTTTTTGGGGGGCGGTGGTTGGGGGTTGGTTTGAGAGTAGGGACAAAATAAATTGATTTTTTCAATAAAAAAATAATTGTAATTTGAAGTTGAAAGAGAGTTTTGGAAAATGTTTTCCTTAAGTTTTGAAGAGAAAGTCATTTTTCTTAAATTTGAGGAGAATGAGTTGATTTAGAAAACATTTTCCAAAACATTTAACCCAACCAAACATGAGAAAATTGGAATCATACCAAACACACCCTTAATTTGATATTATATATACTATTTGTAGAGGATGAAAATCACATCATTTAATTATTTTATTATATTCTCAATATTTAGTATTTTTCATATTTTGTTCCTTAACATTTTACAATAGAACATTAGTCAAGATTGTCAGACAAAAGAGAAGACTACAATGTTAAAAAGGAGAAAATTTTCTACTAATTCTTCTAATAAGTAAGACTAATTAGTTGAAATCGGACAAGATTTTACTGCTGCAATAAATATATATATTAATAAATAGTGCTAAAGTACTCTTACCGGCATTAGTTAATGACATTTGATCATATGTCGCTATAGGCTTTAGGGAGATTTACAAAGAGTGTTAAATGCCGCTAAAAGAACATATATACTAACAATTAAGCTATTGACATTATTTAATTGCCGCTAAAACTTATTTCTGTGGTAGTGTGTATTATATAATATAGTCTATTTATTCTTAGTTTTAAAAGTGAAAAGCAACATAATTTAAGATTTCAAACTTTCCCGCAAATTACTAATTTCTAAAGGGAACAATATAATTATGATCAACATATAGATGCATGTTACACTGTTATTGAGATTTGAGAGTTGAGACTGAAGGAAAACGTTGAATTTGATAAAAAGAGCATACATGAGAAGTTTTCACACTTATAATAATAATTAAAAAAACAACTGTCAATATCATCTTGACACTTGGTAGCTGGCAATTAGACAAATGAAACAAAAAGAAAATTATTTTACGTAGTTTTTATCGATAAGTTGCACAAGTTTTTCAGGTTCAACATGACCAGAAAAACTTTTTTCTGTTTTTAATTAATTTTGTATTTTCATTTAGTGTAACCAATTAATTCACCATTGCTCAGACAACAATCTAGTTACTAATTGACTCCTTAAATGGTCTTATATGAATGTTCTGTAACGTTCTATGCTTTAAATGTAAGTAAAGTTTTAATTTAATATTAATACTATGTTCTTCTACTTTTGTAGAGTTAAATCAATATAATTGTGTGCACGCTCAAGAGAAGCAGATAATTTATAAAATGATTAAACACGTGCGCATGCATCTTCATGCACAGAATTACTTATATACTCTAGTGACACAATTAATTACTAAAACTTTATGAACATAATTCAACAACTTAATGTTTGGGTTGCTTAAGTCCAAAGATTACCATTTCATTTTTGTTTCTGTCCGGGTAGACATTGAAATTTTATTGGATAAATTCATCTTAAATTTTGAATTAAATCTTAAATATATGATATTATTTTGATTTGTCGATTAAGTTAAATTATTAGTTAATAAAATTGAATTAATTTTAGTTAAAATTATTTGATTGAAAATCCAATTACATTTGGATCAGTTTGTTAAGGTTTCAAGACGATCGTCCAACCCATGGTTTTCTAGCCAAAGGTCTACTAGAATTACTTGAAAACCAAAATATCCAAAGTCCTAGATAGTGCTTATAATACGGGGTCTTCATAATACCAAAGAAAAGAGGAGAGAGAAATACATAGAGAAGTTATGTTTTTCAGTGGTGATTTATAAGTCTTTCGCATATCAAGAAGATAAGTCTTCGTCTCTAAATAGTGAATCACAAGTTTCTATACTTCCACGATTGTGATCAAAGCTTGAAATTCCAAATCATGTCTTTTTAGAATTTGAAATCATGCATCCATTATCGTTAGCGCAATAGGCTGCTCGATTTGCCATCTCGGCTCTTCTTGCCCTTTATCCCATGCCTAGGTAAATTCTTTTGACCCTTAGATTGTCCCCTCCTCAGCCCAGGTCAAAGGTCTTCCCACTCTCTTTGGGCAGAGTCAAATTCGTTACGATCAGCAAATCAGCACTCGACAACTCAAAATTAATCAGTACAAAATCACGTGATTTGTCGTTGTTTACGTACCACACTAGCACTAACCTAACGCCTTGGCAACTCATCTCTAATTAACTGACTTATTTGTACCCAGCTACAATTAAAAATCATAATTTATATCGCATGTCGAAAGACAAGCTAAGCCTCTACCAACATCACTTAATTAGATTTATTTGGTAAATAAAAGTACAAAATTAATAGAAAAATAGAAGAAAATTTGAGTTTATTTCTCTTTATTACTTAGCTAGCCAAACTACAAAGGTTTAAATTGAAAAGACTTCCTACACAAAAGAACACCATATATACTTAATATTTCAATTAATTTGTCACTGATTAGGTACTCATATTTCTAGCTCTTTTTTTTTTTCTTCATTTCTTTCAAGATTTTACAGACACAAAGAAAGCAATAAAGTAAAAAGAAAATGGATACAAACATCGAAAAACTTTTGGACCACAAGTAACAGCTATATATGTGTAGAGTTATTTCCCAAAGTAGCTTAGGTTGAAATCTATCATCAAAAATCTTCAGAAAATCCAAATGTACAGAACTTTTCTTTCAATATATGGGCAACTACAACTAAAGACAAACAAACAAAAGCATTACAGAATAATTTGTCAATATTCTTCAATACCACAAAAAAAAAAACGTTTTTAGAAAATACTTAAAATAGACAGGAGGCATGATGGTCATGTTTTTCTTATTTTTACTTATCAGTATGCCACTTTCTGGAATAGTCAATTGTATTAGTATTTTTGTTTATATATATTCTGAAAAAGGAAGGGAAATATGATTACATTGCATCAAATTCAAAAAGCCAAAAATACAATTTAATTGCAATATATAGTTTGAGAAATGTAAAAATGTAATAGTTCAATTGGTTGTTGCAGTCGGCATATAAATAAATAAGAAAAAAGGGCCAAATAAAGCAGAACACATCCCCTAGAAGTACACCTGTTAGCTACTGAGGCACTGCTTATTTAGTTTATTATTTATTGCGTTTGTTGGGTTAATAAAAGGAAGTTGCCCAACTGCTGCGCATGACAACACAATTGGATGGCATACAATCATCCAACAATCATTATTGCAACTACTTACTAGACTTTTTCTCATAGTTTAAAATAAGCAAAATTATTGAAAGTTCAACAAAATAATTGGGATATATACTTTTTCATATGAATCCTTTTTCTCTATGATGTTTTAACTGCTTTATATTTTTAGGAGAATAGTTTGAGAATAATCAAAAGTTAATAATGAAAAGTAATTCTTAAATAATTTTCTTAAAAGGTGTGATATATTCCTTAAAACTTCACTTAATATGAAATAAAGTATATACACAACTAGATTGTTTGGTTTAAAAGTAAGTTATGTCGGAATTAATTAGTAACGTTAATATTATTAATATGGAGTAAATATTCTCTCTGTTCTTTTTTAGCTGTTATGTAAAAGATATTTGTTTTAAAATAGTTGTTGATTTAAACAATCAAGAGATAATTACATTTTTTTTCCAACTTTGTCCTTACTTAACATTAGTTATTCTACAAATAAGAGGCACATATATAGATAAAAATTAAAGAATTAATAAGGGATATATAGATCAAACAGCACTCCTTATGCCTAATTTTTTTCTTAAGAATTGTATCACCTTATCATGACAACTAAAATGAAATGGAGGGAGTACTAAATAAATTGTTATTGCAGTATTTATCTTTTTTTTTTTTATTACGGTTGTTTTGTCGTTGATATAGGTGACAAATATACTTTTTATATAATTAATAGCTAGCACATAGATAGTAGTTAAACAGTTAAACTCATGTTTAATTAGGGTTTGCATTAGTTAATTATGTGGTGTCACGTGAGATGAAAATGTAGTTTATTCTTAGATGAGTACACTACATACGATTACGAATACGATTTTGTATTCACGGGTAAGTCAAAGCTTTAAAGTGTAGGTATATATGCAAGTTGGGAGTAATAATAAGTAATTTGTGTGTACGCACTGACTACTGACTAGTTTTGTTAATTTTAAGGGATATTACAAATTAAAATAGTAAGGCTAGTGAAACATATACTTACACCTACAACCTCTTTGGCTTCAATTCTTTCATAATTCACTTTCCTAGGACACGTATCTCTCTGGTCCATACACCTAGTATTAAATTCTCTCTTTTGTGTCATAACACATAGGGTCATTGTCTATCAAATATTAGGGTCCCTTGTTAGAGACGTTAAGTATATAAAAACAGTGTTAATTAATAGAACGTTTAGAATTAGTAACGTTGAGAGTAGTTATATTGAAATTATTTTTTATTTGGTGTTTGGTTTGATATAATAAGAGTAGTTATGTTTTATCTATATTTATTTATATATTAATTGCTCATGTATTATTAAGATCATGATTTGTTATGTATAAGTTATACATCCTATAATATATTCATTTACGTTTCATTTCACGAAAATTAATTTGATTAATCTTTGAAAAGCTAAATGAAGTACATTAATTCAATATTTTAAATTTAGATGTTTAAAAACTATACAAAAAATATTATAATTAAGTTGCAATTCTATTTATATTAATATGATGAAAAAATATATCGTAAGATGTTGGTCAAAATCGATTCAATTTGACTCTCTAAAGACAACCTAAGGGAGTAATATACAAAAATATACATTTGTTGACTATTATTTTGACGGACATTCTATAAAAAATCCCAAATTCTTTTACACCATCGCTATGTATAAAGTAATATAAAACTTAACTCTTACTAGTCATAAATTGGCACACATTTTCCGGCCAAGTTGATTACTTAACTTCTTCCATAGGAAGATGACCACAAGTGATGTGAAGATGACCAAGTTACATTAAAAAGAGTATGAGTGAAGACTGAGGCTCAACCTACAGGCTTTACATAACTTTGATAAAAGAAAGAGCTTCATCTAATTTCTCAACTATGATGTACGTACGTGTGACACAATCTGACTCCATTTCTTGCAGATAACACTGAACCAAAAAGAAACTATAAATAGCTTAGTTATGAACACTTTTTTATCCACACACTATTCGAACTTGTCTGACTAATTTGAATTCATACAACAACATAAGAAAATATGACCACACATATATGTGCATGGTTCAATCCCATGTGTCAAGGTACTTACGAGTTCAATAGATTTTGGTAACTATGACTCAAATCGATCTTATGTTTCTATATATATATATGATTCAGAAACTAAAAATCTTGAATTCGTCCCTACAATACCTAATACATCTGTGGTTTAAGGGAAAAGGGTCTGATATACCTCTCAACTTTGTCATTTAGAACGGATATACCTCTCGTTCTGAAAGTGGCTCACATCGTTTAATGGACAACACCTTCAAATTAAATAAGCCTCATTGGTTTTGCTAACTTTTTTTTAATTCGTTGTATAAGGGGTTGGCATAACTCTAGGTCCCCCACAACTTTTAAGCCAAAGTGGTGTGGTATAAGACGGTTGGCGGTTGCTCTTTTAAAGAGAAGCAGCAACAATATTCACCCTGGTTGGTTAATCTAACGGTATTGCATAACAACTTGTGGCATTGTATTATTCCTCGTTAGAATGTTTGGTATTTTGTAGTTGTACATGAGCAAGTATTGAGAATTATATTTATTTTTTTTATTTTTAATTATCGGAAAGATTCATTCTATATTATACCAACAAATAGAAAAATTGTAGCTAAGGAACTATACTAGCAACCTACTTAATTTATTTTAGAATTTTTCGCAAACAATTATTGGACTATGCTATTATAAATATTTTCCTTGGCTAAAGAAACATATTACTCTATCTAATTCCGTATCACTTAGTATTTTAAGTGTATATCCCAATTTTGCATAAACGAGTTATGAAAAATTCACGAGAAGAAATGGGTGTATTGTACTAGCTAATAAATCCACGGAAATTGAGGTTCCACAAGTGAATTTCTAATACTATACTTGATACAGTTATTTGAATTCTTTATGATATGTAACTGAAACATATTAGATGTGAGATGAATCTTTATTTATCGGCTAAGTAGCATCCCTAATAGTATAATGGATAGCATTTCTAGGACAAAGACATAAGTAAAATTGAAAATCTAATTTTCTTGAACTTAAGCTTTATTTGTAAAACTCTCGAATTGAATTATCAGAAAATGACAAGAAGTTGATGTTATGATGTACCAAATTAAGTTAGGCAAAAACACTTTTCAAGCAGCAGAAAGTCAAGTTTCACCAAATTTAGTATAAATTAAGACATGATAAGGTCAAACTTATATCTCCTATATATGGTTTGACAATGAAGACTAATATTCATTGATTTGATTGGGCCTCTTTTGAATGTTCATATATAGCATCTATTGCTTTACAAATCGAGAAACAAAAATATTTCAACAAATACAATCATAGTAATTATAAGTAGGGATTGAATTTTCTCAATTGACGATGGAGTTGTCCTTGTTTGAATTAAAATTGTAAACATGAACGGATAAAAATGTCTATGGGCTTTATGAATGGCGATGAGAGTCGATCAACACAAATTGAAAAATACAATTTTGGGTCCTCTCCTCATGACTTAGGCAATCCTCAAGCAAACAAAATAAAAGGCATTCATTTCTTCACTAGAAAATGAATACATAATTAAACATATTTAGCACTTATACATAAAGGAGAAGCAAAATGCAAAAGTATCCTGGCCAAGTACTAGCTAGTATACTGATGGACTAGCTCAATAAAACTCCAATTCAACTTATATACGCTACTATCAGTGTAATTTAACCTGTTGTACCGAGGTCATTCATCATGTTAAAGCTCTTATTCATAGAGGTGATTGAAAATAGAAAGCACAATTCGTAGTGATATTAGCCCCTTTATTGAATGATTTCCTACATTTGAAATTACGTATTGTTCAAAGTGATATTAAACTTGTCAATATAATATCATGTTATCATTCCCATCCGTCGTCCTGATGGCCAGAGACAGGTTTGCTAGTCTTCATTTGTGTCTCATTCTTCCCGCCATCCTCCCCTGAAATCTCTTCGAGTGATCTCCCTTTTGTCTCGGTCACCAAGAACGTGCAGCAAAATCCAACCATATTTGTAACGGCCATCAGTATCATAGCTGTCTTGATTTTATGAACATTCCCATCTTGCGTGTATTGTTGTATCCCAAATGCACTGATCATTGCCCCTGCCTTTCCAGAAGCTGCACTCAACGCGTGGCAAGTGGATCTCACCCTTGTAGGGAACAGCTCCGCGGGGAGCACAAATGTGGTTGAATTGGGACCAAAATTGGCAAAGAAGAAAGTTAAACCATACAGAGTTGCGAATGTCCATTTGTGCTCTTTAGTCTTTAGGTAATCATATTTGATTCCAATGATCGCCATGAAAACAGACATCATGAAGAACCCCATCAATTGTATTCTAAACCTTCCGATTTTTTCAATGAAGAATACTGTGAACCAGTAACCAGGGAAAGTACCAAACAAGGCAATCACAAACATGGCACGCGATGTCTCAAACATCTCCCTCAAGGCGGATATCGTGTTAGGTTTCTTAGTGAGTCCCATGACTGGAAATATGTCCTTTTGTGTGAGGTTTTGGCTGTAGAAAGCTATGTCTAACAAGAACCAAGTACTCATTGTACCAATCAAATGAAGCCCGTGGCGTTGGAAGAACTCATTGGAGAGTAAAGAATACTCATTAGCTGCTTTAAATTGAGCCAATTTATCACCTTCTGCTTGAATTTCAATATCAAGTACCTTCCCCATGTTAATCGCGGCTTGTTTAGCATTTCCTTCAATAATCGCAGTGTAACGCCCTGTTTCAGGCATCTTCATTCGCCAATAATAGGTAAGAAGAGCCGGAAGAGCTCCAAGCATCAACACGATCCGCCAAACATAATCAGCCTCGGGCTCCGTGGACAAAATTTCATCCACATCAAATGGCTTCCCTTTATACTTCATCAAGAACAATTTTGAAATGATCATCGAAACGAGCCCTGCAAAAATGATCCCAACTCCTTGCATAGCAAAAACAGCAGCAATGAACGCCCCACGAGTTGCCTTGTTAGCGTATTCAGACATGATCGTAGCAGAAAGAGGATAATCACCTCCAATTCCAAATCCAAGCCAGAATCTGAAGAAACAGAGTGTCCCTATTACACCTTTCGCGCTATACCCAAAGGACAACCCCGAGCAAATTGCACAAAGGACCATGAGAATTAATGTAAGTCCATAGACTTTCTTTCGACCAAGTTTATCTCCGAGCCAACCAAAAACAAGCTGGCCTGATAGAGTACCAACTAGAGCAACTCCAATCACCCAATTGTTCACGACATGAGGCAATTTTCCAGGGGCATGGGTAGTTGGGTCGTAGTAGTACAAACGGCCTAAAAGTTTCGAGATAGTAGTGATACAGAACAGATCATATGCATCAGTGAAAAATCCCATTCCAGCAATGATAACAGCGGTGACATGGTACCATTGGGTACGCGCTGTGTCAAGTGCATTGAGCACGACAAGATTGTCTGAGGCCATGTTATTTTATTTTCTCTGAGATTGGTTGATGTCTGATCATCTCTAAATTGCTCAATATATATATACATATATAGAGAGAGATAGTTATGTGATTAATTAATTGGCGTCTACGCCTAGTTTCTGTATCTAGAACAAGAAATTCCCTGATAACTATTGGAGAATATCCTTCTTCTTTCTTTGATTAAATCAATAATATGCCTCCAACTCAAAGCCGTCACAAGAAATTGAAGCAACAATGTGATTGTGATGCTTATGCTTTACAATAGATTATGCATCTTTGGCAATCACTTTGAGATACAGGATGTGCCAATAGTTGTTAAACGACCACTTTTAGGCAAAGTTGTCAACATGATAAGTCAGTATAGAATGTTGACAATGTAAAAGAGGCGGAAATGAGATCTCTTGCTTTCTTACAATTTGAATAGAAGAAAATAGTCTTTTCAGATCTCTTGTGTGTAAAACGGAAGTCTCTTATGTGTAAAAATAAAAAGGACATAATTTTTTTTAAATTCCTTTGTATTACTACTTAGGAAAGAAATCTAGAACACCATCATTAAACCATTCATTGATCACTGTCGGTATTGATCAAATGAATTTGTTAAGAGAAATTGCCTGCATGGTTTTAATCCAAACAAAAGTGGGAACAATTAATGGTAATTCCGATTTTCAGCATAGAAATTGCAACTTTGTTCTTGTAGGTATGAATTATGTATATTCCAAGCTATTATCTTTGGCTTAAGCTTTTGAAATATATTCTTCTTATAAAAGATGCTTCTCAAAAATAACGATTTGTACGTAGAAAAAATTCAATACACAAGATGCTAAAGAATAGACAATTGATGGCAAAAATTTGAAACAGAAAACTCAGGAAATGATAAAAGTATTATGCAGATAAAAGCAGGACATGAGAAATGGAGTTTCAGGTTGGTGATTGGATTTCATGAAGCTCCAATTTGTTTTCAAGTATAGTCCCATTATTTTTTGAGTAGATATTTCAACTTTATCATGCCCTAGTCCTTCTTCACTCACACGATATTACTGGATCGCACTCTCGCCCATTGTCCAATGTTCCCCAATCTTTACTTAGATAGGGCTTTGATTGATCTTATGCCTTTCTTATCAACTTAAGTAAGTTAGAAGCATTCAAAGGGATGATATCAAAATTGTCAGAAATCAAGCTGTATAAGTATTTTGCTTATCCTAGAGCACCGAGAAAATCCTCCTTATTCTCTCTCTATCACTTATCCTTTCTTCTCATTCATTCTTTTTCCTTCTCTTCTTTATTGCTACAGATTTCTTCTTCGCGATCTGATTAGCCTGTGTAATTTGTTACCAGGAACTTGGGAACACCTTCTAAATATTGTTACCTATGCTTTTAGTCCCATGACTACCAAATCAAATTAGCCAATATCTAAAGGTTTTGTATTGTCTTTTAAATTTTTAAGTCGATCGAAGGTAAACTCATTCATACACAAGAAATGTAGTCTTTTTAATATGTATAGTGTTGGGAAAGACAAGACACTAACAAGAATGTCAGACAGGATAGCAGGGGAATAATACCCAAATCTAAACTTTCCCTTTCAATTTGAACCAATAAAAGACAAACCAAATCAAGCAATTGAAGAATGGACAGCAAGTATATCAATCAAACTAAAGCAACAAGATAAGAATAACCCAATCACACAAGACACAACGATTTACGTGGAAAACCCTTCAATGTGAAGAGTAAAAAACCACAGGACCAAAAGCTCCACTATAAACACCAAGAGTTACAAAATTGTTCTCCAAAATTGGCCACAAAACAAGTGCCAAACAACAAGCAACAACAAATCAAGATTGCACCAAAACTAGAGAATTAAAGAAGAGATTTCACTCAAAACGCGCTACTGTTCACGCCCCAAAACCAGATGCTGAGAACTCCCAGTTCAAATTTGAGCACGATCCAACGGTTAACGAAGCGGTAAACTCTGTCTGAAGCGGACTACGTGAGCAGAAAATTTCCAGAAGCAAAAACGGGATTTTTTCTCTTTTTCTCTCAATCTCTAAAACGAAACTCTCTTGATTTTTCTCTCTTGTGTTTCTGAAAATAAGACCAAATAAGCCTTATATATGCCACATAATATTTTGGGTTATGGGCTAAAGTGGGCTAGTCCTAATAAGACTTTTATTTATCCACATAAGAAGGGAAAAAAAGATCCTAAACCCAACATATAGGTCATTCTCGAACAAAAGACCAACAAGATCTACCTATAACCATCCATCTTTTCACAAAATGTAAATACATTTTAACCCATATATCACTTTTCATTTCATAGGCAAAAGGAAATAAAACACTTTGGGAAGGAGATAAGACATTACAAAATTAATCCTCCACCAACTACTACGCGGAATGGTGAAGGGAAACTATTATACGAATTCCCTTGCTTCGTGAAGCCCTTATTCTGGAGGTGACATCTCGCTTATTAGCAATACTTTTCCTATATATGCATCTATGTATAGTACTGCTGGAACTTGACAATATTATATGTCCTGATTTCAATCCCATCCATCGTCCTGGCGGCCAGAGTCAGTCTTATTACTCTTCATCTGTGTCTCGTTCTGCTTCTCATCCTCCCCTGAAATTTCCTCTAGTGACCTGCCTTTTGTCTCCGTCACTAAGAAGGTACAGCAAAATCCAAGCATATTTGTGAATGCCAAAAACAACATGGCTTTCTTGATTTTATGAGTATTTCCGTCTTGCGTGTATTGCTGCACCCCAAATGCACTAACCATTGCCCCTGCCTTTCCAGACGCGGCACTCAGGGCATGGCAAGTGGATCTCACCCTTGTAGGGAATAGCTCCGCGGGGAGCACAAATGTGGTTGAATTGGGGCCAAAGTTGGCAAAGAAGAAAGTTAAACCATAAAGAGCTGCAAATGTCCATTTATGTTCTTTAGTCTTTAGGTAATCGTATTTGACTCCAATAATCGCCATGAAAATAGACATCATGAAGAACCCCATCAATTGTATCTTAAACCTCCCGATTTTCTCGATGAAGAATACTGTGAACCAGTAACCAGGGAATGTACCTAGCAAGGCAATCACAAACATAGCTCGCGATGTCTCAAACATTTCCCTCAAAGCAGAAATGTTCTTCGCGTTGCTAACGAGTCCCATGGTCGGAAATATATCCTTCTGTGTGAGATTTTGGCTGTAGAAAGCAATGTCCAACAAGAACCAAGTAGTCATTGTACCAAGTAAATGATGTCCATGGCGCATGAAGAACTCATTGGAGAGTAAAGAGTACTCATTAGCTGCTTTAAATTTAGCCAATTTTTCTCCCTCCTCTTGAATTTCAATATCAAGTACCTTCCCCATATCAATCGCCGCCTGTTTAGCATTTCCTTCAATAATCGCAGTGTAACGCCCTGTTTCAGGCATCTTCATTCGCCAATAATAGGTAAGAAGAGCCGGAAGAGCTCCAAGCATCAACACGATCCGCCAAACATAATCTGCCTCAGGTTCCGTGGAGAAAACTTCATCAGTAGTAAACGCTTTACCCCCAAAATTCATAAGGAAAACTTTAGACACAATCATTGAAACAAGCCCGGCAAATATGATCCCAACTCCTTGCATAGCGAAAACAGCAGCAATAAACGCTCCACGTGTTCTCTTATTCGCGTACTCAGACATGATTGTAGCAGAAAGAGGATAATCTCCTCCAATTCCAAATCCAAGCCAGAACCTGAAGAAACAGAGTGTTCCTATTACAACTTTTCGACTATACCCAAAGGATAACCCCGAGCAAAGTGCACAAATGACCATGAGAATTAATGTAAGTCCATAAACTTTCTTTCGACCAAGTTTATCCCCGAGCCATCCAAACACAAGTTGACCAGTCAGAGTACCAACAAGTGCAACTCCGGTCACCCAATTGTTAACACTATGAGGCAATTTGCCCGGGGCATGGGTAGCCGGGTCGTAGTAGTACAAACGGCCTAAAAGTTTAGAGACAGTCGTGATGCAGAAGAGATCGTATGCATCAGTGAAAAATCCCATTCCGGCAATGACAACAGCTGTCACATGGTACCATTGGGTTCGTGCTGTGTCAAGTGCATTCAGTACTGTAAGATTATCTGAAGCCATGTTTAATTTTATTTTACTGCAATTTAATTAAGCTGTGATTTGATGGAATTGTGTTACTTGATTATATATGAAGAGAGTTTACGTTGTTAACTAAATGACGTTTATACCTAAGTTTCTGTGGTTGGAACAAGAAATTGAAGTATAATTACCTACAGAAGAATATCCTTCTTCTTTGCTTAAATCAAGCATATGCTTTAATCAGCCATAATATTGGGAGCTGAATTACTGTTTCAGTTTCAATTTACTTAGACTAGTGTTTTGATAAAATGGACAAGTAAAAAAAGAAAATTCCATCTTTATTATAAGGGTCAAGTAAAAAATGACATGGAGTGTGTACTAGTTTAAACATATTAAGCGAATTTTAATGACAAATATAAATTTTGGATCAAAACTACTAGTTTAGTTTTATCGAACCAATACAACATGACAAGTGGTCGAGAACAATTACTATGATAATGTTTGTTTTAATATAGGCATAATACATAAATATGTTTTTTTAACTTGGTCTCATTTCACATTTATGTCCACAAATTTCAAGTATGCACAATTTGACACTTAAACTTGCATAAAGTTGAACAAATAGACACACACATTCTATATGGCATCCTACATGACAATTTATGTCCTACGTGATGTTCTACATGTATTATGTCACATAGGACTCATGTGTCTACTTGTTCAATTTTATACAAATGTCTACTTATACACATCCCAAGTTGAAGGACATAAATATAAGAGATAAGTGTAAAAAACACACCTAAACTTATCCCATTTTTTTTTAGTTTCATACCTAAACTATTGAAAGTGTGAATTCCATACCTAAACTATCACTTTTTAGTTTGAGAAACACACCTTAGTAGTGTGTGTAATACACTCTCTCTTTTATTTGGAAAAATCTTGACACATGACATTCCACATGGATAAAATATTACACCTTGACAAAAAATTAAATAATTAACTATTAATATTAATTAAAAATTAAAGGTTAAAGTATTATCATCCATAAAAAAAATATTTTTTTAAAAAAATTAAATTATTTTTCTTACACCACTCCACTCCACCACCTCCTCCATGTACCCCCCCCC
>NC_064289.1:21462560-21469543 GCF_019186545.1 Solanum stenotomum | reverse complement strand
AAAAAAAAAATTGATATTATTTTATTTAAAAAAAATAAAAATTCTACCCCATCCTATTTAACCCTCTGCTCCTAATTTTTATTTTTTTTTACATTTTTTTCATTTTGTGTTAGCTAGATATGTACGTACACATATTTTTAGAAAAAAAATTTCTACTAGTGTACCAAATATAACATAAATAAGTAAAAAAATAAAAAATGTCTTGCGGCGGTAAGTAAAAAATATTTTCGATATGTATACATCTAACACAAAATGAAAAAAAAAAAAATTGGAAGCGGAGGGTTAGGTGGGGTGGGTAGAATTGTTTTTTTTTAAAAAAAAGTAATATCTAAATTAGTATTTGGAGGGGGGGGGGGGGGNAGTGATGGAGTGGGGTAAGAAAAATATTTTACATTTTATTTTATAAAAGAAATATTATTTTTTTGGATAATAATTTTTTTATTTTTTTATTTTAACTAATACTAATAATTTATTTAATTTTTGTCAAGGTTGAATGTTTTGTTCATGTGAAGTGTGATGTGACATTTTTAAAAAATAAAAGGGAGAGTGTATTACACACACTATGATGATAGTGGTAAAAAAGAGAGAGGCGTGTTTCTCAAACTAAAAAGTGATAGTTTAGGTATGAAACTCACATTCTCAATAGTTTAGGTATGAAACTCAAAAAAATGGTATAATTTAGGTGTGTTTTTGAAACTTATCTCTAAATATAAAATGAGACTAAGTTAAAAAACACATTTATGTATTATGCCTTTAATATATTGTGTTTTAGTGGTTAGTTCCTTTTTAAATATATAAAGAATTTCAGTACTCATTTTTTGTCCGATTATTGTTGCATATTAATGTATTTACTGAAAATCCACCAACTTAAAATTGTAAATCCATCCATACTTGAAGTATAATATAAACTTCAAACATATTTTTTTCTTTAATAACTTTTTTATCAAATCAAACATATTACAATCTTTTCGGTGATCACTATGAGAGACAGCTAGAATGACTAACCTGCTTGATCCTGACTAATGATCACTATTAAAAAAAGCTGTCAACTTTCGTATGAATATTTGTTTTGGACAAGGTAGCACCACGTAATGGAGGACGCATTTTTCGTAATTATATACTCCACTAAATATATGATTTTTCAGAAAAAATAAGGTATTGTTTTTTTACACCTTTTTACAATATCCTAGATGATAATGATGACAAACTGGGTGGGGTGGGGTGGGGTAACCGCATAATTCCGCAAAGATTTTAATCCGCTCCTGGTTCTGTCCTGTCATACATAATATTTTTCACATTTCTAGGAATGACAATAGAGTGGGATGGACAGATTTGAATATATGTGTATCCAAAGCGAATCAAAATAAAATAATTATATTATGTGCGATTATAATGCGGATGCGATTTAGGATTTACATAATCCGAAATTCTTTACCTAACAGTTCATCAATCATTATATTCTAATGATTTTTTAAGAGCAATTTGAAATATATCATTTACACAAAAAATGAAAATAAATGAGTTTTAATATTCAAAAGATTTTGTAACATGCTATATCTATTTCAATATGTGGAGTGAGAATAATATATCAAATTTCCTCTATATTAGCAGCCGCCTAAACTTAAATATTGTTTAAATTTGGCATAATAAACATAAATATGTTCTTTTAAGTTGGAGTCTTGCTTTGATGGATATTCATTTTTTCTAGCCCTTTTGAGGATTTCAGGTTCCTTGAGAGTGTTGTCTAGAGAGTTAGTCAGTTTTATAGAGGTTGGAGTAAAAGAGGGTGACATGGTTCTTTATAGAGATCATAGAACCAATTCTCAAAGTCGGGCTAAGATTCTGTAATTGCATCTTCTATTGATTGTTGAGGTATGAAATAATCTAGTATTTGAGCTAGTCCCCATTGATTGATTTTGAATTTGATTTTCCAGAAATCTTCTTCAATTAATTATTGTCAGGATTCTATTCATGTTATGGAGAACATTACCAAAGGTGACCTCGGCGAAAAGAATTTTGGACAAGCCCAGGGAAAGTGGGAGTCTGCACCAGACCTAAAGGGCCTGTTCTCATACTTCAACCTATCTTTACTAAACTGGGGGAATGATTGAAGTGGCGTGTTAGGTAGGGACTCGGGGTATTAAAGGATCAAAATGTCATTGGCCATACTCCTATAGCCAGCCAGCCTTTCAAGGATAAGGCTTCTTTTGGATTTGTATCTCCTATTGGTCCAACTGTATGTACTGTACTGCCTTTAAATCCTATATCTATCATATTACATTAATAATGATTTAGGCAGTTCTAAAGGGAGTTAGTTTTTGTTGTTTATGCTCATCCCTCCGCAATTTGTCCTTATCTATAAGGACCTCATTAAAGTCTTCTCCCATGAACCAGTCTCCACAATAATTTTACAGACTATCCCATATAATAATACTTCTATTATTATAAATAATAATGTTAGCATAGATAGTAGAAAAAGGGCATGAGTTGGGAAAAGTATTTACCTTGATCATGACATGAAGCTCCTGAGGTGTAACAAATATATTGTCCTATTTCCAGATGATAACAATGCCACTTGAAAGCCCTTCTAGATCTGCTGCAGAGTGAATTTGAGCGTCAAAACCCAAGTTTGTGCATCTTGACTAGGGCTTGGCATTGTCCCTCTAGTATTCCAGGTTATGAAGTTAATTGGACTCTCATGTATCATTAAATTCTCTGATTTTCCCTTTCATTTCTCCATCTGTGTTAGGTTCATTAAATCCTTTAAGGGGTTCAGAGCTATTGCTAGCAGTAGGCTGATTTCTCATATTCAGACTGATCCTGCTCACTACAGCCTTTTCTCTTAGAATTCTTTTGTGACTAGCTTTTCCAGTTGATCGACCTCTGTATTCTGCTCTTCTAGCGCTTGTAGCAACTCTTCTATCTCTTTGTTGCTCTACCTTAAATGTGTCTAGAACTAAAAGAGTTAGGTTTCCTGCCTTATTAGTAACCATGGGGGTAACAGTTGTAGGCAGTGGCAGAATCAAGATTTTCAATAAGGAGTTTAAAATTTGAAAAAATAAACACACGAAGTAGTTAAAGGGGGTTCGACATCTACTATATATATCTAAAAAAATATTTTAACCCCCCCTAATTATAAGGTGGCTCCGCCACTTGTTGTAGGGTCTTGAAGAGGTTCCGATAAGAAAGATATATATCAATGGACCTACGACATGAGAGAGCTTAGCACTTGGCTGGACATTCGTGTCAAGTCGCCGTATAGGTGAGCTTAGAGCAGTGCTTGCATCTAGAGTTGTTGGCTAAAACCCAAGGTGGCTAAGTTCATCCATTCTCTTATGAATTGTGCTAGGAAGTGTGGATTTTCAATTATGATCGACATTGGCTGTGTCCCTAAGTCAAAGTATTCTCCATGGAAGGCCAATTCTAGCCATGACTCTGGAATGTGGTCCTCCGAGAGAGGTGTTGTGACAAAGAACATTGGTGCTGGTGGGAAGTAGGGGATGTTGCTTTCCATTTATGTGAGTGTTTTCTTGGGGTATTCTTAATTGGCAGTGTAGTTAATTGATGCAACAACCATTTTCACATCTTCCCTGGCTTAGTGATGATTATTCTCCGTATCGGAAAAAGGGGTTTTACAATTTTAGATGTGGCAGTTGTAGAGTCGTGGTTGAGTTCACCTAAAGGTGCTTTGACTCAAAAGACTCACTTCATTGAACGAGAATTGAAGTTCCTTTTGCTTTGGATTTTGGTGCAGTCGTGTTTCCTAGTGGGGGGGCCATCTACATTAATGGGATGAGATCCTCGCATGGATTTTCTCTCAAGTTCATTAATGCTCGTCTGGGTAGTGTGTCGTCCATCCAGCTGCCTTCATTCCACAGTTTCATCTTCCCTTTTGCTATCTATGTCCATCATGTCAGTGACTGTTAGGGTTGTAAGAACTAATGGAAAAGTGTTGTGAGTGATGGTTAAAATTTACCTATCAAAAGCTTTTAACTATATCGTTGTCGTGTCCTTATTTTTATGGTCTAACTAGTGTTGTGTTGTTCCCGTACTGTTCTTTGTCTTGTTTCTTTTTCTGGACTTGTATGGTGATGGATGTGTTTGTGGTAAAGGAGCATTATCTATTCGTATGGTCAATTCTTCCTCACCCATCCCTTCACCTTTGTAGATAACTTCTTAGAGGTGATTGAGGGATTTTGCTTAACATTAGGAAGAGACAAAGAAGAAAATATATAAAGTATTGTAGAAGAGAAAGAAATATCAAAACGAATAAAGAGGGCTAAGAAAAATAAAGATGTCAATAAAAAGAAGTAAAAGAAAAGGTTCTATATATATAATAGGGATAAGGATCTGAAAAATATTCCAACTTTGGTCGGATTTACTGTTGCGATACTAAATTTTCATGAGAACCTATTACCTTCCTAGACTATTTAATACCGTATTTTAAACATATATATTTGCCCACGTGGACATAAAAAATAATGCAAAACTATAAATAGTAATGTGTCCACGTGGACATATATATACATTTAAAATACACTATTAAATAGTTCAGGGGGTAAAAAATACGATATTAAATAGTCTAGGGAGGTAATAGGTACTTATGAAAGTTTAGTATCGCAACAGCAAATCTGACCAAAATTGAGTATTTTATCAGACCCTTATGCCAATATAATATTGTCAAATTAAATTTTAATAGACATAGATTGATTCATTTATTTTGTTTCCATATATAAGTCTTAGTATGTTTCATATATATAATATTACCAAATTAAAATTTAAATACAAAGAATGATTCATTTATTTTGTTCCATATTTAAGTCTTACTATGTTCCATATATATAATATTGTCAAATTAAAATTTAATATACAAAAAATGATTCATTTATTTTATTCCATATATAAGTTTTAGCATATTCCATATATAGTCTCCTTAATTTATAGAGAATAATAATGAATTATTTAAATGACAGGAGATATTATTTAAAACAAAACAAAAAAAAAAGAGGGTCTTTTAATTTTAATTTATTATGAGTAGAATAAGATAGAAAATGACTTCAAATTTGAGAGAAAAAATTAAAAATAAAGGTTATAATTAAGAAAGGATCATAATTAACGTTAGGAAAAAAAGAAAAAGAAAGGCATTAAGAAGAAAAAAAAAGACTGCCGAAACTATGAATTGGATTGTATCATTTCCTATGTATTCTGTTTCTTTTTTAGTTTATTTAATGTTTTTGAATAAAATTCATCTATAAAAAAACTATGATTAAATGCATACAAATATATTAATAACGACTAAATTTTCAAAAAGTATTCTTCACAAACTTGTACTTTGTATATAGTATTACATAACAAAGTAAATAAAAGATCTGATTAAAATTTATAGATATTATATTTTACAAATTTATTAATATTATGTGTTAGTATATCATATAACAAAGAAATTATAAATAAAAATATTTTTATTTATTATTATCACATAATTTTATGAATGAATTTAATTTTAATATCGTATAAATTTTATTGGGTAAATTCATTGATGTTTGTAATTTGTATAAAATTGCAAGGAATGATGTAGTAGTACCTTCTATAGGTAAAAGAAAAAAGGTTATTCTATTTTATTTTATTGGTAATTTTATCTTCGTTCTTTTTATTTTGGTAACTTATGTTTTTTTTATTCGACACCTACATTAAAGTTTGTAATATATTTTTTAAATAATTCACATTTATCGATTAACTCAAATATATAATGTCTAAAGGTTATTTTATTTTCATAAAAAGATGATATAATAATTTTAAATATTTTTTTACGACCGCGCGAAGCGCGGCCACTAGTTATATAATAAGACCAACGAAATCACTTCATGCATGTTTATGTGCTGACTGCTACCTTCTTATAAGTTGATTAAACTCCTTTTTATAATTCGTAGACATTAAAATTTTACGGACTCTACGAGACGTGTTTAATTCGAATTGAGACTCTAGAAGATGTGTTCAATTTCAATTAGAATTCTAGGAGGCTACTCAACCCTAAACCCTATATAAAGGGTACTAAATTCCCTTAAAAGGCATCTCAAAATATTGCATAAACTCTTTAGTATTTTTAAAGGGGAAAATTGTATATAATAACAAACTATTAATTCAAATTAAATGCTATAAATATACTTTGATTTAATTGTACCCTATAGCAAACTATTGCTATTTTCGCCACTCCCCTGGTGGAATCTCGCTCACCACTCTCGTTTGGTGGCAGTCTCGCTTGCCTCTCTCGCTTTTATATAAACACAAATGTATAAAATGTGTTTGTGTTTGTATAAAGCAAGAGGAAATTGTATATATACATATATTTTCGTTTTTCTCTCTCCCCTCTCCCAGATCTCGCTCGCCACTCTCCCAAATCTCGCTTGCCACCCTTGCTTCTCTTGCTTATACAAACAGAAACGAAATGTATAAATTGCGATTCTGTTTGTATAAAGCGAGAGAAAATTGTATATACACATGCAAATACATATATCTTCGTCCTATACACTTATAATTATACAATACACATATTTCTCTGTCCAGTTTTCTTTTGCCTTTCTCTCTTTCTCATTTTATACATATACAGATTATACAATTGATCTTTTGTATACAATTGCTTTCTTTTGTATATGTATAACGAATTATACAATTGTTTTCTTTGTATATGTATAGCAAATTATATAACTATTTTTTTTTTGTATATGTATAGCGAATTATACATATATATGTTTGAAATGGAGCGCTGTAGACACGTAATTTTTGACCGAACTTAAAATTTTACACCATTTTTAGAGCTGAAATATTTTTATAAATATAAAGAAAACATTTTGACTTTTCTCTTATTTTAAAAAGAAATGGAAGATTACAAAAAATCTATATTTGAAATTAAGTTTTTATAAATAAGCTAGTATTATTTAATTGTTTTATATATATATATATATATATATATATATATATATATA
>NC_064289.1:21450222-21462250 GCF_019186545.1 Solanum stenotomum | reverse complement strand
ATTGAAGATCTGGAAATCTATTTTCGCGGTTTCAAGTTCGTGGCTCCTGATTATTTGTCATTTCTTCTCGTTAACTAATTTTCACAAGATGTAACATTTATTTGTATTTTATTTTTTGCATAATTTTATGTCATTATTGTGCAAGAATTAATTTCAATATATTGAAGTTGTTCAGATTTCGTATGTGTTTAATCTGTTAATATTATTAACGTTGCGTACTTAAATATATTCGAACATGTTATATGACATGTGAGTATTTCTTACATGCTTAAGAGTCCATTCCTCGCTCTTTTTCCTTAATTAATTATCAAAGTTTAATGTTTGTGTCTTACTAAGTTGAATGAATTCTTTGTTTGATCGTATTTAGAAAAGTATTAAGTCATGTTTTATGCTATAATATGTGTGTTGTCTTGATATTTAGGGTTCTAACAAAAAATAATAATAATAAATTTGTTAGGATAAGGAGAAGCTACAAAAACAAATTAAATTAAAATAGATTAAAAAGAAAAAGAAAAATAAATGTACAGAATGTCAAAAGAAAAAATATTATAAAAAAAAAAAAGAACAACAAAAAAAAAATAATGAAACAAAAAAAAAAGAAACAAAAACATAGCACAACAAAAATTAAAAATAAAAAAACAAAGAAGAAAAACAGAATGTAAAAAATAAAAAAAATATACAGAACGTTAAAAAACAAAAAAAAAACTTACAAAGAACAAAAAAAAAAATAAGAAGAGTGAAGTAGAATGAAAAAATAATAATATAAAATTAATAAATAAGATGTGAAAAAAAGAAAAAAAAGAAAAAAAGAAAGAAAAAAAAAGTACAAAAGTCATCTAAAATGTTCCTGTTATTCTATATGACATGTAGATAATATTAATTTAAATTTAGTATAAATACTAAAGGATTTTTTTTTACTTTATTGTTAATAAAATAGGTCAACATGTGTCATTAATCATTAGTTGAAGCGTGATTTTAATTCATATGTTTGTTTTATTCAAAATTTATTATTTAGATTTAGAATAATAAAAGTATATATATAAATTAACCATGCTTTGTTTTGTTAATAACTGGAAGCATAATTGCGTCAAGATGATAAGATTCAACATAATTAAATTTAATAAGCCGAGTGGGGGTAATTGAAATATAGGAAAATTTTGAACACTATAATATTTTGATGTCTCTATCTATGTTTAGACTATTTTAATATAATCATAGGTATTTATTAGGCTCTATTATACATTATATGAGTAATAATAATTAACTTTCATCTCAATTAAGAATGTGGTTCCACATCTTTTTGAGATACTTAATAAATTCAAGGATGCAGTTACGCACCTTGACCAAATTATTTTAATAATTAATTTTGTTAATTCAAACCAAGAAGTGTAAACTGAGATTATGAGGTGTGAGGAACTCGAGAGGGGAAGACAGTTATGTCTCCAAATGTCAAGACCGAGAATACAGTTATGCATCCGGTTTAAGACTAATAAAAATTCAACAATTAAAAATAAGCAAACCATGGCATAACACAAATTATCCAAAAATATATCAAGATAAGTATAAGTCAATAAAAGCGACTGTGCTAGAACCACGGGATTCGAGGGATGCCTAATACCTTCACCTCGGTCAAACGGAGACCCCATAGCTCATTTGAAGAGATATTACAATCAACTGAGGGGTGTAGAGGGAAAAGAAGAGTTGCTTATGGCCTATTTTGGGGAAAGCCTAGTGGGAATTGCATCCGAATGGTTCATAGACCAGGATATTGCCAACTGGCATACATGGGATGATTTGGCTCGATGTTTTGTGCAACAATTCAAATACAATATTGACATTGTGCCAGACCGCTCCTCATTAGCCAACACGAGGAAAAAGACCACGAAAATTTTTTGCGAATATGCCGTTAGATGGAGGGAGCAAGCTGCTAGGGTTAAACCATCAATAAAGGAGTCGGAGATGATTGACGTTTTTCTCCAAGCGCAACAACCTGATTACTTTCACTACTTGCTTTCTGCCTTCGGGAAGACATTCGCTGAAGTTATTAAGGTTGGGGAAATGGTGGAAAATGACATCAAGTCTGGTAAGATTGTAAGCCAAGCTGCCTTAAAAGCCACAACACAAGTGCTTCAAAATGGTTCTGGAAATATTTGAGGGAAGAAGAGAATGGAGAATGTAGCTACGGTTGTATCAGCACCTCGGACCTATGTCCAAGATAATCCCCCGCAACACTATTTTACTCCCCAAACTCCACAATATCCCATCCCATACTCTCCATATCCCGTTTTCAGTGCACAGCCAATTGTCCCCCCTTCTTATCCGCAATGGCGTGCCCCAATTCCTCAGAATCATCCACCACCCCCACAAATTCACCAAAATACTGTTAGATTTCCTTTTCGTCCTAGAAAAGAATACAAGAAGGGAAATGGAGCTAAGGATGAATTCACCCATATTGGAGAATCATATGCTAGCTTGTTTCAAAAATTAAGGACGTTGAATGTTTTGAGTCCTAATGAAAGAAAGATGTCAAATCCTCCCCCAAGAAATCTAGATTATTCTCAACACTGCGCTTATTGTTCTGATGCCCCAGGGCACAACATAGAGAGGTGTTGGTACTTGAAAAAGGCGATTCAAGATTTGATCGATTCTCATCGAATTATCGTTGAAAACCCAAATGGACCAAACATCAATCAAAATCCATTACCCAGGCATACTGAAACAAACATGTTAGAAATGTTGAAGGGTTGCGAAGAAGTTGCAGTCCCATACAAGTCAATCCTTAAGGTTGGAACTGACATGGAAAATTCGGCGAATGTTGTTGACTTGACAAAAATGGTGCCTTCAGAGGCAGAAAGAACGTCGAAAAAGTTAAGCCCATCAAACACACCCATCCTAACTGTGAAAGGAGCACTTGAGGATGTTTGGGCAAGTCAGAGAGAGGCCAGATTGGTTATTCCAAGAGGGCCAGACAAGCCTATCTTGATCGTGCAAGGTGCCTATATTCCACCTGTGATCATTAGGCCAGTGTCCCAACTTCCAATGACTAACCCCAAGGCTGTCCCTTGGAATTATGAGTCAACCGTCGTGACATACAAAGGGAAAAAAATCAATGAAGAAGTAGATGAAATAGGAGGAATGACTCGTTCGGGAAGATGCTATGCCCCAGCTGAATTAAGGAAGAATAAAAATGACCAAATGCAAGTTAAAAGTCCAGTCACTGAAGGGGAGGCAAAAGAGTTCTCAAGAAAGATGAAATTGTCAGACTACTCCATTGTGGAACAGTTAAGGAAAACTCCAGCCCAAATCTCTTTGTTGTCATTGTTAATACATTCAGATGAACATTGTAAAGCTGTAATGAAGATTCTGAACGAAGCACATGTTCCTAATGAAGTTACAGTGAGTCAGTTAGAGAAGATTGCTGGGAGAATCTTTGAGGTAAACCGCATCACCTTTTCAAATGATGAACTACCAGTGAAAGGTACGGGACATAACCAAGGCCTCCATATCACTGTAAAGTGTGAGATTTCATATGTCACTAGAGTTCTAATTGACAGGGGGTCTGGGGCAAATATTTGTCCCTTGTCAACTCTGCAAAAATTGAATGTTAATGTTGAAAGGGTACGACCCAACAACGTATGTGTTAGGGCTTTTGATGGGTCCAAAACAGATGCCATTGGGGAGATAGAGCTCATACTAAAAATAGGGCCTGTCGATTTCACCGTGAATTTTCAAGTGCTGAATATCAATGCATCCTATAATCTATTGTTGGGAAGACCATGGGTGCATAGAGCTGGGGCAGTCCCCTTTACGTTGCATAAAATGATTAAGTTTGAATACGATCGACAAGAAGTGATTGTTCATGGTGAGGGGGATCTGTCAATCTACAAAGACTCTTCCCTCCCTTTTATCAAGGCAAATAATGATAATGAGGCATTGGTTTATCAAGCTTTTGAGGTAGTGGTTGTTGAGCATATCCTCGAGGGGAATTTCATTTCAAAACCACAACTGCCCATGGCATCCGTGATGATGGTAAATGAAATGCTGAAACATGGTTTTGAACCAGGTAAAGGCTTGGGGATCTTCTTGCAAGGGAGAGCTTATCCGGTAAGTCCACGAAAGAGTCTTGGTACTTTTGGCTTAGGATACAAGCCTAGAGTCGAGGACAAAATGAAGCCCAAGAAGAAGAAGAGAGATGTATGGTCACTTACCAAACCTATACCACTCATATACAAATCTTTCCTCAAAGCCCGCATAACAGAATCTTCTGAGTCACCACTCCCAGAGCCAGTGCTGGAGGTTCACGAAAAATGATCAACTATTTTCAAAATTTATTTATCGAGGCTGATATGATTGAACTCGGAGAAGGCACTAGCGACAAAAATGTGCAATTCATTGGTCCTGATGTCCAGCTGAACAATTGGGAGACCACTCCTCTCCCCATTAAGAATGAGTCTTGGTAGTATGTCTTGTTTTTCTTTTTGTCATCCAATTAATTCAATGGTTGTAATTCGGATTTTGTCTCGTCGTTTTATTTCAAACTCTCTATTTTCCTTTTCAATAGGATGTAATTGTGTTTTTATTTCAGTCTAATATATTTATTTTGTTTTCTTCTATACAGATCTTTCTATGCCGATTCTAGTGATATGACATGCATGCAGAATTATTCACCGAATCTTAAAATTCAATCTAATCTTCGACCTAATCCTGAAATAATAAGTCAAGAAATCGAATATGATGAAGAAGAAGTATTTGAAGAAGTAAGCAGGGAATGAAGAAGAAGTATTTGAAGAAGTAAGCAGGGATTTCAAATCTTTTGAGAATAAATCAAACCCAAATATGAGTGAAACTGAGACGATAAATTTAGGGGATCATGAAAATATTAAAGAGACTAAGATAAGCGTACATGCTCGACATCAAAAGGAGGATATAATCCAGGCTCTGCTTGATTACAAGGATGTTTTTGCGTCATCTTATGATGACATGCCTGGATTAAGCACTGACATGGTGGTTCACAAGTTGCCGATTGATCCTAAGTTCCCTCCAATAAAGCAAAAGTTGAGAAAGCTTAAAACTGATGTGAGTGTAATAATTAAAGAAGAAATCACAAAGTAACTTGAGGCCAAAGTCATTCGAGTCGCTCAATATCCTTCTTGGTTAGCCAACATCGTACCTATCCCTAAGAAAGACGACAAAGTTCGAATGTGTGTTGATTATCGTGATTTAAACAAAGCAAGTCCAAAAGATGACTTTCCTTTGCCCAACATCCATATTTTGTTGGACAATTGTGCTAAACATGAGATTGCATCTTTTGTGGATTGCTATGCGGGTTATCATCAGATTATTATGGATGATGAAGACGCAGAAAAAACGTATTTTATCACATCATGGGGTACATATTGTTATCGAGTCATGCCATTTGGGTTAAAAAATGCGGGAGCAACTTATATGAGGGCAATGACAATTATGTTTCATGATATGATGCATAAAGAAATCGAAGTTTATGTTGATGATGTGATCATTAAATCAAAAAGATAGTCAAATCATGTGCAAGACTTAAGAAGATTCTTGAAAGGCTTCGCAGGTATAATCTCAAGTTTAATCCTGCAAAATGTGTATTTGGAGTACCGTCAGGAAAGCTTTTTGGGTTTATAGTCAGTCGACGAGGTATCGAGTTAGATCCTTAAAAAATAAAAGTCATTCAGGAACTGCCACTTTCAAAGAATAAAAATGAGGTTATAAGCCTTCTAGAAAGGTTAAACTATATCAGTAGATTCATTGCTCAACTCACAACAACTTGCGAGTCCATTTTTAAGTTGTTAAAAAAGAATGCCACAGTTAAATGGACCGAAGAATGTCGAGAGGCTTTTGAAAGAATTAAGAATTACTTATCGAATCCCCCTGTTTTGGTTCTTCCCGAGCCGGGCAGACCATTGATATTATATATGTCAGTACTGGATAATTCTTTTGGATGTGTATTGGGTCAACATGATGGCACTGGGAAGAAAGAGCAGACCATCTACTACCTCAGCAAGAAATTTACCGTTTATGAATCGAAGTACACCCTTCTCGAAAGAACGTGTTGTGCCCTAACTTGGGTAGCACAGAAGTTGAAGCACTATCTTTCATCCTATACTACTTATCTCATTTCTCGTATGAATACGTTAAAATACATTTTTCAAAAGCCCATGCCCACGGGCAGGCTTGCGAAATGGCAAATATTACTCACAAAGTTTGACATTATCTATGTGACGCGGACCGCAATGAAAGCTCAAGCCTTGGCAGATCATTTGGCAGAAAACCCTATTGATGATGAATATGAACCACTTAAGACCTACTTTCCAGACGAAGAGGTATCATGTATTGATGAAGTTATTCATAATAAGGATCAAGGATGGAAATTGTTCTTTGACGGTACTGCTAACAAGAAGGTAGTTGGGATAGGAGTAGTTCTTATGTCTTAATCAGGGGAATATTTCCCTATAACAGCCTAACTTAGATTCTATTGTACCAATAATATGTCAGAGTATGAGGCTTGCATCTTGAGTTTGAGGTTAGCTGCTGACATGGGCATCCAAAAGTTGCTAGTGCTAGGAGACTCAGACTTGCTGGTCCATCAAATCCAAGGAGAATGGGAGACTCGTGACCCAAAGCTTATACCATATCAACATTGTTTACAAGATCTTTGTCGACAGTTTGTGTCAATAAAGTTTAGACACATTTCTAGAGTTCATAATGAGATTGCTGATGCATTGGCAACTTTATCTTCGATGTTTCAACATCCTGACGAAGCTCATATCGACCCTTTGTACATACAGATTCGTGATCAGCATGCTTATTGCAACTTAGTGGAGGAAGAATTTGACGGTAAACCTTGGTTCCATGATATTAAAACATATCTTCAGTCCGGAGAATGTCCTACTAATGCCACTAGTAATCAAAAAAGGACTATTCGGCGACTAGCTAGCGGTGTTTTCTTAAGCGGAGGCATATTGTACAAGAAAACACCTGATTTGGGTTTTCTAAGATGTGTAAATGCTAAAGAGGCTTCAACAATCATGATTGAAGTACATTCAGGAGTTTGTGGACCTCACATGAATGGATATGTTCTGGTAAAGAAGATACTTCGAGCAAGTTATTATTGGCTCACCATGGAGCGGGATTCCATACGGTTTGTTCGTAAATGTTATGAATGTCAAATACACGGTGATTTGATACATTCTTCTCCCTCCGAGTTGCATGCGATGTATGCTTCATGGCCTTTCGTGGCATGGGGAATGGATGTGATTGGACCAATAGAACCAAAAGCATCGAATGGTCATAGGTTCATCCTGGTGGTCATTGATTACTTTACAAAGTGGGTGGAAGTAGTAACTTTCAAGTCAGTGACCAAGAAGGTCGTGGTGGATTTCATTCATTTCAACATCATCTGTCGATTTGGTATTCCAAAGGCAATTGTTACCGATAATGCTGCAAATCTCAACAGTCACTTAATGCAAGAGGTATGCCGTCAATTTAAGATTGAACATCGAAATTCGACTCCTTATCACCCAAAAGCAAATGGGGTTGTAGAAGCTGCCAACAAAAATATTAAAAAGATATTTCATAAAATGGTGCAAAGTTCTCGACAATGGAATGAAAAGTTGCTTTTTGCTTTGTTGGGTTATCGCACTACAGTTCGTACGTCAGTGGGTGCCACCCCATATTCGCTGGTATATGGGACTGAAACAGTTATATCTGCAGAGGTTGAGATTCCATCCCTGCGGATTGTTGTAGAGGCTGAAATTGATGATGATGATGAGTGGATCAGAACACGCTTGGAGCAATTAAGTTTGATTGATGAGAAGCGAATGACATCAGTATGCCTTGGACAATTGTACCAGAAAAGAATGGCACGAGCATACAACAAAAAGGTACGTCCCAAACGTTTCGAAGAGGGTCAATTAGTGTTGTGACGTATTCTGCCACACCAGGCTGAAGTCAAAGGCAAATTTTCTCCAAATTGGAAAGGACTATTCATTGTAAAGAAGGTATTATCCAATGGTGCTCTTTACTAAGCAGATATAGAAGGAAAAATATCAGAAATGATCATCAATGCTGATGTTGTGAAGAGATATTATATATGATGTGATTTTTCGATATTAGAAACCTTTATGTTTGGACTTGACATTTCAAAGGTTGATGTAATGGAAATTCTTGGTTCTGTGTCTAAGTATTAATTCATATGTTGTCACCCTTGTTGAGAGTTAATTTACTTCCTTGGTTCTTCTGTTTCCTTGGCTCTTCTATTAAAAAATAAAAAAAATAAAAAATCAATCAACATGAACTATGTTTGACCTGATTCTTGTTTCGATAAGATACGTAGGCAACCCTGGCATGGGGTTCGGTCTAACCAAATAAAAAATCCAAAATTCCATATTTGTAAAAAACTGGGGCAAGAGTCATTTTTTTTTATTTTTTTCCTATCCCAAAGCTAAAGTCAATCCCATCATTTAAAGTCGTATTTGAACCTTCATCTTGTCATTTCTTTCTAACCTTGTATAAAAGTTGTGTTTTAATCAAAGAAAGACCTTTGGATCAACCTTTGAAATTTCAAGAGTAAGTATGTTAAGGGTACAAATGATGAAACCATGAGAGAGTCTTATTGGTGAAAACACTAACTGGGCATCATAAGGCGAATGTGAGTTGATAGAAACAAAAATGAGAGAGTCTTATTGGTGAAAACTCTAACTCGGCCTCATAAGGCGAAAGTGAGCTATGAAAAAAAAGAAAAAAAAGAGTCTTATTGGTGAAAACCCTAACTGGGCATCATAAGGCGAATGTGAGTCTTATTGGTGAAAACTCTAACTCGGCATCATAAGGCGAAAGTGAGCTGTGAAAAAAAAAAGAAAAAAAATAGAAAAGAGAGAGTCTTATTGGTGAAAACTCTAACTGGGCATCATAAGGCGAATGTAAGTTGAGAGAAATAAAAATGAGAGAGTTTTACTGGTGAAAACCCTAACGGGCACCATGAGGCGAATGTGAGTTGAAGGATTCAAAGTGAATGAGTTTTAGTGGCAAAAACTCTCGTGGACATCCCAAGGCGAATAAGAGTTTGAAGTTATTTATGACTTCGTCAAATCGTTGGGGTTCCACATCAAGATTAGATGATCAATAATGGTTGAGGAATAGATTGGATGGACAAATCGGGTATCAATTCAAATTGCATGTCATGATCAGTAGAGTCGGCTACCACACTCAGATAAGTTTTTCTTTCTTACTCTCTCTAAAAGAGATTTTTCATTGAATCATTTTCTTTTATTCTTGTGTAGTGTATATTTTTCTTCCCTTTTTCATCACTTGGTTTCACATGTCCTTGAGTCGAGTTTGTGTCAAAAAACCGAGAAAGGATTTCAAGACTAGCTACCAACTTTCTGAATTATACAAGGCAAAGCATCATGCCAATGAGTTGTCTTCTATTGAAAAGTTCTGGATTCAAAAAAGTCCGCAATTTAATGAAAGCTAAACAAGGAGTATCGTGAAATGAAGGCGGATATGGGATTTAAGTCTCTCGAAGAAAGCAAATTTGGGTGCATACATTCAATCAATAACGAGCATTGGCCGGTTAGGAATAAGTAAAACATGACAAGTGCTAGCAATCCTAGTCAAAATGCAAAACCACAAACCAACCACCACGTTTTAAACTCACAAATTTTCTTTGTTGAAGCAGGGGCACAAGTTATTTCGAGATCAAAGATCCAAAAACCTAGATGTTCAATTTAGTCTACGAAGAGCTAAATGGCAACATTGCACAAGAATTATAGTCCATATTGGGTAAGTGTCTATTTGTCTTATTAGTCTATGGAACATAGTGTAGCAAGGACCCTCATGAATAATGAGATTTAGTGTAGCAAGGACCCTCCTGAACAATGGGACTTAGTGTAGCAAGGACCCTCCTGAACAATGAGACGTAGTATAGCAAGGACCCTCCTAAATAATGGGATGTAGTATAGCAAGGACCCTCCTGAACAATGGGACGTAGTCTAGCAAGGACCCCCCTGAACAATAGGACGTAGATAGCAAGGACCCTCCTGAATAATGTGATGTAGTATAGCAAAGACCCTCCTGAACAATTGGACGTAGTATAGCAAGGACCCTCCTGAACAATGGGACGTAGTATAGCAAGGACCTTCTTGAATAATGGGATGTAATATAGCAAGAACCCTCTTAAACAATGAGACGTAGTTTAGTAAGGACCCTCCTGAACAATGGGACGTAGTATAGCAAGGACCCTCCTAAATAATGGGATGTAGTATAGCAAGGACCCTCCTGAACAATTGGACGTAGTATAGCAAAGACCCTCCTGAACAATGGGACGTAGTATAGCAAGGACCCTCCTGAATAATGGGACGTAGTATAGCAAGGACCCTCCTGAATAATGGGACGTAGTGTAGCAATGACCCTTCTGAACAATGGGGCGTAGCATATAGCAAGGACCCTCCTGAACAATGGGACGTAGTATAGCAAGGGCCCTCCTGAATAATGGGACGTAGTGTAGCAAGGACCCTCCTGAATAATGGGACGTAGTATAGCAAGGACCCTCCTGAACAATGGGACGTAGTATAGCAAGGACTCTCCTGAACAACGGGACGTAGTATAGCAAGGACCCTCTTGAATAATGGGACATAGTGTAGCAAGGACCCTCCTGAATAATGGGACGTAGTATAGTAAGGACCCTCCTGAATAATGAGACGTAGTATAGCAAGGGCCCTCCTGAATAATAGGACTAGACTAACATAATTTTATTTAACCGGTTCATCATGAAGAATGGAGTTGGTGTAAACACGCATAAGCCCTCTAAAGAGTACATCGCGACAAAGCTCGAATCGTTCAAAGTCTCGATTTAAAGCTAAGCACCATCTTTTATTTTTCTCACAAAATTTTCTTATATTAAACTGGGGCAAAATTTTGTGTTATTATTTTTTGTTTGTTTTAATTCAGGAATCTAGTGATAGAATGGGGTCAATCCACATTTCCAGTTCAGGATCTTGGATGGAAAAAAAGTGTAATTTTCAAGATCAATTTCGATTGAAGAAGCAGCAACTCATTCTAAAAACAAAAAAAAAAGAGTCAATAACCAAGTACCAGTAAAAGGAACCTACCTGGAGAAAGACGTTTACCTTTGAACTCATTTGAGATGAAAATCAATATCTCATAACTCAAGAAGCGCGAAGACTCAAGTCAAGGTTCAAGAGAAGCTACATAGATAGGGTCGTGTATTTGTATTTCCATTAAATTTTTCGTCTTTTATATTCATGTAACAATAGGAGTCGCAAACTGGAGCCTCAAGGGGACCTCACTTGACTTCCAACTCATCATTTCATCTCCTTGAACTACACGTGACCTGATTCCCTTATAACCCGGGATATGTAGGATGTCCAAAACTAGGACTTGGTCGCATATTTTTCTTTTCGAATAAGAGTCCATTCAAAACTTGTCACGTTGTCTACTTCTTTGTTTGAAAACTCTTCGTGTTTTCATTCAAAGAGGGGCAAACTGTAAACACGTAATTTTTGACCGAACTTAAAATTTTACACCATTTTTAGAGCTGAAATATTTTTATAAATATAAAGAAAACATTTTGACTTTTCTCTTATTTTTATTAAGTTTATTTTAAAAGATTTGAAAACAACAAAATAGAATCACTTTTTAAGGTAAGTTTTATTGTCAATTGTTTAAAAAGAAATGGAAGATTACAAAAAATCTATATTTGAAATTAAGTTTTTATAAATAAGCCAGTATTATTTAATTGTTTATATATATATATATATATATATATAACTAGTTGACTTTTTCTTAGATTTTTATTAATTTTAAATAATTAGTTTATATGTTATTATAATTTATTATTTATAGTTAGTTATTATTCTTTTAAAAGTAGAGTAAAACTAAAATTAAAATAAAAAATAACCTAAATAATCTAACAAACCTACCCCACTCCTACTCCTATCCAAAACATACTACACGTACAAAACCAAAAAGGGAAAAGGAG
>NC_064289.1:21380824-21449350 GCF_019186545.1 Solanum stenotomum | reverse complement strand
CTCTACGAGACGTGTTTAATTTGAATTGAGACTCTAGAAGATGTGTTCAATTTCAATTAGAATTCTAGGAGGCTACTCAACCCTAAACCCTATATAAAGGGTACTAAATTCCCTTAAAAGGCATCTCAAAATATTACATAAACTCTTTAGTATTTTTAAAGGGGAAAATTGTATATAATAACAAACTATTAATTCAAATTAAATACTATAAATATACTTTGATTTTAATTGTACCCTATAGCAAACTATTGCTATTTTCGCCACTCTCCCTGGTGGAATCTCGCTCGCCACTCTCGTTTTGTGGCAGTCTCGCTCGCCTCTCTCGCTTTATATAAACACAAATGTATAAAATGTGTTTGTGTTTGTATAAAGCAAGAGGAAATTGTATATATACATATATTTTCGTTCTCCTCTCTCCCTTCTCCCAGATCTCGCTCGCCACTCTCCCAAATCTCGCTCGCCACCCTTGCTTCTCTTGCTTATACAAACAGAAATGAAATGTATAAATTGCGATTCTATTTGTATAAAGCGAGAGAAAATTGTATATACACATGCAAATACATATATCTTCGTCCTATACACTTATAATTATACAATACAAATATTTTTCTGCCCAATTTTCTTTTGTCTTTCTCTCTTTCTCATTTTATACATACACAGATTATACAATTGATCTTTTGTATACAACTGCTTTCTTTTGTATATGTATAACAAATTATACAACTGTTTTCTTTGTATATGTATAGCGAATTATACAACTATTTTTTTTGTATATGTATAGCGAATTATACATATATATGTTTGATATGGAGCGCTGTAGACACGTAATTTTTGACCGAACTTAAAATTTTACACCATTTTTAGAGCTGAAATATTTTTATAAATATAAAGAAAACATTTTGACTTTTCTCTTATTTTTATTAAGTTTATTTTAAAAGATTTGAAAAAACAAAATAGAATCACTTTTTAAGGTAAGTTTTATTGTCAATTGTTTAAAAAGAAATGGAAGATTACAAAAAATCTATATTTGAAATTAAGTTTTTATAAATAAGCTAGTATTATTTAATTATTTTTTTTTATATATATATAGCTAGTTGACTTTTTCTTAGATTTTTATTAATTTTAAATAATTAGTTTATATGTTATTATAATTTATTATTTATAGTTAGTTATTATTCTTTTAAAAGTAGAGTAAAACTAAAATTAAAATTAAAAATAACCTAATTAATCTAACAAACCTACCCCACTCCTACTCCTATCCAAAACATACGACACATACAAAACCAAAAAGGGAAAAGGAGAACAAACTTTTTGACTTATCTTCCAAAAATTAAAAAATAAATAAGAAAAAAAAATAAAACCATTGTCAAGTTATACTCCCACTTTCTCTCAACTTCCCCACACTCCCACTCCCTCACGTTTTCCTCCACATTCCACACCCCACACAATACAACCCACTACCCCACACATACACCTATCCTAACACCTATATGCATACACCCACATACTACAAAAAAAGGGATACACACATAAAAGGCACACACAGAGATATAGGCATTAATTAAAAAGCAATACATATTGTATTTTCTCACATTGTGATTGAAGATCTGGAAATCTATTTTCGCGGTTTCAAGTTTGTGGCTCCTGATTATTTGTCATTTCTTCTCGTTAACTAATTTTCACAAGATGTAACATTTATTTGTATTTTATTTTTTGCATAATTTTATGTCATTATTGTGCAAGAATTAATTTCAATATATTGAAGTTGTTCATATTTCGTATGTGTTTAATCTGTTAATATTATTAACGTTGCGTACTTAAATATATTCGAACATGTTATATGACATGTGAGTATTTCTTACATGCTTAAGAGTCCATTCCTCGCTCTTTTTCCTTAATTAATTATCAAAGTTTAATGTTTGTGTCTTACTAAGTTGAATGAATTCTTTGTTTGATCGTATTTAGAAAAGTATTAAGTCATGTTTTATGCTATAATATGTGTGTTGTCTTGATATTTAGGGTTCTAACAAAAAATAATAATAATAAACTTGCTAGGATAAGGAGAAGATACGAAAACAAATTAAATTAAAATAGATTAAAAAGAAAAAGAAAAATAAATGTACAGAATGTCAAAAGAAAAAATATTATAAAAAAAAAAAGAACAACAAAAAAAAATAATGAAACAAAAAAAAAAGAAACAAAAACATAGCACAACAAAAATTAAAAATAAAAAAATAAAGAAAAAAAACAGAATGTAAAAAATAAAAAAAATATACAGAACGTTAAAAAACAAAAAAAAAAACTTACAAAGAACAAAAAAAAAATAAGAAGAGAGAAGTAGAATGAAAAAATAATAATATAAAATTAATAAACAAGATGTGCAAAAAAAAAAAAAAAAAAAAACAAGTACAAAAGTCATCTAAAATAAAATGTTCCTGTTATTCTATATGACATGTAGATAATATTAATTTAAATTTAGTATAAATACTAAAGGATTTTTTTTTACTTTATTGTTAATAAAATAGGTCAACATGTGTCATTAATCATTAGTTGAAGCGTGATTTTAATTCATATGTTTGTTTTATTCAAAATTTATTATTTAGATTTAGAATAATAAAAGTATATATATAAATTAACCATGCTCTGTTTTGTTAATATCTGGAAGCATAATTGCGTCAAGATGATAAGATTCAACATAATTAAATTTAGTAAGCCGAGTGGGGGTAATTGAAATATAGGAAAATTTTGAACACTATAATATTTTGATGTCTCTATCTATTTTTAGACTATTTTAATATAATCATAGGTATTTATTAGGCTCTATTATACATTATATGAGTAATAATAATTAAATTTCATCTCAATTAAGAATGTGGTTCCACATCTTTTTGAGATACTTAATAAATTCAAGGATGCAGTTACGCACCTGACCAAATTATTTTGATAATTAATTTTGTTAATTCAAACCAAGAAGTGTAAACTGAGATTATGAGGTGTGAGGAACTCGAGAGGGGAAGACAGTTATATCTCCAAATGTCAAGACCGAGAATACAGTTATGCATCCGGTTTAAGACTAATAAAAATTCAACAATTAAAAATAAGCAAACCATGGCATATAGACACAAATTATCCAAAAAATATATCAAGATAAATATAAGTCAATAAAAGCGACCGTGCTAGAACCACGGGATTCGAGGGATGCCTAATACCTTCCCCTCGGTCAACAGAATTCCTTACCCGAATTTTTGATTCACAGACCAAATAAAGAGTCATTTCCTTATGATTAGGGATTAAACAAAAAGGTGACTTGGAACACCATAATTCAATTTCAAGTGGCGACTCTAAAGAATAAAATAGTCCCTTAATCAATAACGTCACTTAAATTGGAAAAACCATTCTGCCGCTGTGCGCGAAAAAGGGGTGTGACAAGCGCAATTATGCAAACTTTGTTATAGCATACAAATATGAATTTTGTGTTTGCTATACGTGAAAGTTGCTCTTTTTAAAGATCAAGATCTCGAATATTTCACAAAAGTCATGGAATATTCATATAGAGGTTAAATCTAAATCATCCTAGTTCGAGAAATACGCCACTAACGGCCCTCGAATCATGGATAAATCTTAGAAGAGTAGAATCAAGGGAGGAACAGAATTGTACCCGCATATCTTGATCAATAAAATCATGTTTCTTCAAATTTTATTTGTGTGGTTTATTTATTTTCCATATGTTTAAAATTTGTTGCAAACAAATACAACACTTAATTTATTTCAAACCTTTTTAGTTTTTAAATTTCATGCCAAGTTAAATTAGACTAAACAAATTGAAACAAAGAAAATAATCTTTATGATTGATCTTTTATTAGAAAACTAGATACAAGAGCATGTATCAACACGAATCCAAAATATATTACTATCTCAATTTATGTGGCTTAGATAGATTTAGATAACGAATCAAAGTTTTTATTTGACCTAAATTTTTATATGTCTTTTTTTAAAAAAAAAAAAAAAGTTGTTAATTATCACTCTCTGTCCATCTTTACTTGTTTATTATATTATTTTGAAATGTCCAAGTCCAACAATATTACTTGTCTAGTTTATAACACCATGAATAATTTATCATGTTGTTCTATTTTATCCTTGCTATTAAATATCACTCTCTCTGTCCAATAATAATTGTCCATTATACTATTTTGAAATATCCAACAATACTTGTTTCCTTTAAAAAATCAATGAATGATTTTACAGTAAGTTCCTAATTTATCCTTATCATTAATTATAATCATTTTTCTATTACATTTTCAAGACATTGTATTAATTATATTCAAATGGTGATATAGTAAAATCACATTCTATTTATAGTTTCTTAAGAAGTGTCAAAGTCAATAGTAGACAAGGATTATTGAATAGAAGAAAATATTCATTTTTAATGTTTAGATGAGTTATACTTAATAAGGGTGATTTAGTAAAATACATTTATTATCTACTGTTTCTTGATCAATATACCAAGTCAATAGTAAACAACTATTATTGAATAAATGGGTATGATTTATAATATTTTTCATGTAATTTCTTTACAATAATATTTTTAAGCAATCTCTTAATAGTTAAATTATTGAAATTTTCTTTTTAATAATTAAAATGACAAAGCGACCTTTTCAATGCAATATTCTAATTCCAAAAAACACATGTATAATAAAATTAAGGGAAATATCGTTTTTAATTGTATGCTTCTAGACTCTAGTTGCTTCTACTTTTTTTTTTATATATATATTTTTTATAATATAATAAAAAATAATCACATCCACTCATGTATATTATTTTAAATTTTCCTGCTATAATTGTCCCACATGCTTAGTGCTTACTCAAACAGAAAACTTTAATAATTTTCCTTTGCTCCTCGTTGATAATGATTTAGTGCCACATAATATTTATTACTTAGTTTTTAAAATATTTTATTACTACTTAGTTTTTTTAAAAAAATGTGTCAAATTTAAGTAATTCATATTATGGGACGGAAGGAATATCCGAATATATGTTTTTTAAGTGTATAGAAGAAGCTAGAGTAATATTTTTTACTCAGAAAATTGTCCACCATGAATAATTTATCATGTTGTATTTTGTCCTTGCTATTAAATATCACTTTTTCTGTCCAATAATAGTTGTCCATTATACTATTTTGAAATATCCAACAATACTTGTTTCCTTTAAAAAATCAATGAATGATTTTACAGTAAGTTCCTAATTTATCCTTATCATTAATTATAATCATTTTTCTATTACATTTTCAAGACATTGTATTAATTATATTCAAATGGTGATATAGTAAAATTACATTCTATTTATAGTTTCTTAAGAAGTGTCAAAGTCAATAGTGGACAAGTATTATTGAATAGAAGAAAATATTCATTTTTAATGTTTATATGAGTTATACTTAATAAGGGTGATTTAGTAAAATACATTTATTATCTACTGTTTCTTGATCAATATACCAAGTCATAGGAAACAACTATTATTGAATAAATGGGTATGATTTATAATATTTTTCATGTAATTTCTTTACAATAATATTTTTAAGCAATCTCTTAATAGTTAAATTATTGAAATTTTCTTTTTAATAATTAAAATGACAAAGCGACCTTTTCAATGCAATTTTCTAATTCCAAAAAACACATGTATAATAAAATTAAGGGAAATATCGTTTTTAATTGTATGCTTCTAGACTCTAGTTGCTTCTACTTTTTTTTTATATATATATATTTTATAATATAATAAAATATAATCACATCCACTCATGTATATTATTTTAAATTTTCCTGCTATAATTGTCCCACATGCTTAGTGCTTACTCAAACAGAAAACTTTAATAATTTTCCTTTGCTCCTCGTTGATAATGATTTAGAGCCACATAATATTTATTACTTAGTTTTTAAAATATTTTATTACTACTTAGTTTTTTTTAAAAAAAATGTGTCAAATTTAAGTAATATATGTTTTTTAAGTGTATAGAAGAAGCTAGAGTAATATTTTTTACTCAGAAAATTGTCCACCATGAATAATTTATCATGTTGTTCTATTTTATCTTTGCTATTAAATATCACTTTTTCTGTTCAATAATAGTTGTCCATTATACTATTTTGAAATATCCAATAATACTTGTTTCCTTCAAAAAAATCAATGAATGATTTTACAGTAAGTTCCTAATTTATCCTTATCATTAATTAAAATCATTTTTCTATTACATTTTCAAGACATTGTATTAATTATATTCAAATGATGATATAATAAAAATACATTCTATTTATAGTTTTTTAAGAAGTGTCAAAGTCAATAGTGGACAAGTATTATTAAATAGAAAAAAATATTCATTTTTTAATGTTTAGATGAGTTATACTTAATAAGGGCGATTTAGTAAAATACATTTATTATCTACTGTTTCTTGATCAATATACCAAATCAATAGTGAACAACTATTATTGAATAAAAGGGTATGATTTATAATATTTTTCATGTAATTTCTTTACAATAATATTTTTAAGCAATCTCTTAATAGTTAAATTATTGAAATTTTCTTTTTAATAATTAAAATGACAAAGCGACCTTTTCAATGCAATTTTCTAATTCCAAAAAACACATGTATAATAAAATTAAGGGAAATATCGTTTTTAATTGTATGCTTCTAGACTCTAGTTGCTTCTAATTTTTTTTTTATATATTTTTTATAATATAATAAAATATAATCACATCCACTCATGTATATTATTTTAAATTTTCCTGCTATAATTGTCCCACTTGCTTAGTGCTTACTCAAACAGAAAACTTTAATAATTTTCCTTTGCTCCTCGTTGATAATGATTTAGAGCCACATAATATTTATTACTTAGTTTTTAAAATATTTTATTACTACTTAGTTTTTTTTTTAAAATGTGTCAAATTTAAGTAATTCATATTATGGGACGGAAGGAATATATGTTTTTAAGTGTATATAAGAAGCTAGAGTAATATGTTTTACTCAGAAAAATGGAGACAATTCAAATGATAGTAACAATATGTTGTTGTGCCATAGCAATTACTCTGTTATGGAAAGTACTGAATTGGGTTTGGTTCAATCCAAAGAAGTTGGAGAATTTGTTGAGGAAACAAGGGCTACAAGGGAATTCATACAGACTATTGTATGGGGACATGAAAGATGTTACTAGAATGATTAAGGAAGCTAATTCAAAGCCTATGAATATGTCTGATCATGATTTAGCACCAAGAATGATGCCTTTCTTTCTTGAAACCATCAACAAATATGGTATGTTTTCAACTAACTTGTTATAGTAGGTTTAAATTTACTAAATTTTGTATTGTGTGATAGTGTATATAACTTAAATTCATTGACACGATCAGAGTTAGAAATTGAAGTATATGAGTTTTGAATATGACATGACATAAATTCATAGCCTTTTTATAAGTTATTGAGTAACTGGTAAAGTTGATGTCATGTGGGCAAAGTCGTGGAAACAACCTCCTGTAGAAATACAGTTTAAGGTTGTTTACAATATACCTTGATGATGTTGCACCAAGAATGGTGCTATTCTTTGTTGTAATCATAAAGAAAAAAAGAATTTTTGATCATTTATTCAACAAATACATGTAAATCTTCTGTCATACTTTTATTGATAATCTGGTGAAAATAATACTAACTAGTTTTTCATATAAGTAGTAGATTAAATTCACTAATTTGTTATCCATTCACAAATCTCTCATTCATTTCCACAGACGAAGATAGGATTTGAAGTTTATGTTTTTTGAACTTGAAATTGAACCCTTAGTTTTCTTTAGTTATGAGGTTTGCAATTAAAAATATTTGTACATATTTAATGAACTTGCTAATACAAATAAGCAGTTTAGCTAGAAGCTCCTTGGTGTATGTAGTTTGTTTCAACTTTCTTCGAATTCGATGAAATTGTAATGCGCCTGTTCTCCTGAATTGTTTATTTTTTAATCTAAAGATCACTCTGTTCATTTTGTTCTCTTCGATCGGTTTAAATGTTTTATTTTGAAATTAGTACTAGTAGTAGTTAATCATGAGACATATTTATGGTTGCAGGGAAAAAATGTTTTACATGGATGGGTCCAAAACCACAAGTATTGATCATGGACCCTGAGCTGATAAAGGAAGTACTCTCGAAAATTTATTTGTATCAAAAGCCTCATGGAAATCCATTAGGCAGCTTATTTGTAAAAGGATTAGTAAGCTATGAGAAAGACAAATGGGCCAAAAATAGAAAAATCATCAATCCCGCGTTCCATCTAGAGAAGTTAAAGGTATGTCATTCAACTTTGTGATTGGTCAACCAGAAACTATTACGTTGGGCAATTCTTACTCTATCGATGGATAAAATGTGTGCTCTTGCTTCTTCTATCTCCTTTGATTTATCGTTTAATCTAAACTTTAATGTCATATGACTATTTCGAGTAATATATATGTGCTACCTGATTTGAAAGTAGACAAGCATAGTAGTGGTTCTATAGGGACGGCAATGTTGTAGATTTTTCTTCCACCAATTGATAATATGCTCGCTCTTGCTTATCTGGCTAATGTTCCGGTTAAACATCTCTTTCCGCTTTATGTTTTCAATTTGATCTTGTATGTATTCTATTTTGAGTGATTTCTGTTGTTAAGACAATTGGAGAATCATTTTATGGTTCAAAAAAGTCGAATCTTGTCTGGATCACCATTTGTCAGGACTATATTTGCGTACTAAATGTTGCTCTTTATGCATTCAGAGAGGACTATGCTCGATCAGTGGACGATTCTTAGATGTATTTACGGTCAAATGGATCTGTTTATTGATTCACCTTATTTGTTATATGAACGATTGATTTAACCAGCAACTTGTACTAGATGGTGATGGCAATTCCTAATTCTGTTCAAATTGACATTAGTCGTCGTTCACCATTTTCTCAAACAGCATATGCTTCCAGCTTTTTACTTGAGCTGTAATGAGATGCTGAGCAAATGGGAAGCTCATGAGATAGATGTATGGCCTCACCTGCAGCAATTGACTAGTGATGTGATCTCTCGGACAGCTTTTGGTAGTAGTTATGAAGAAGGTAGAAAGATTTTTGAACTTCAAAATGAACAAGTTCCGCATTTTATCGAAGCTATGCGCTCAGTTTATATCCCAGGATGGAGGTAGCTTAATTCCCCTAAGAATGTAGCTGTAGTCAGTCCTCTATTACAAACTACACTAATTGATTTTTGTGAATGTATTTTTGTTTTGTGTTGTGTTACATAAAAGATTTTTGCCAACAAAGAGGAACAGAAGAATGAAGGAAATAAAGAAGGATGTTCGGTCCTTAATTAGAGGTATTATTGATAAAAGATTGAAGGCAATGGAAGCTGGGGACGTCGATAATGTGGATCTATTAGGCATATTGCTGGAATCAAATTTTAAGGAAATTGAACAGCAGGACGGAAACAAGGACTTTGGAATGAGCATCGATGAAATCATTGAAGAATGCAAGCTGTTCTATTTTGCTGGTGCAGAAACTACATCAGTGTGGCTCCTATGGACTCTGGTGCTTTTAAGCAGGTATCAAGACTGGCAGGCACGGGCCAGAGAAGAAGTCTTGCAAGTGTTTGGGAGTCGAAAACCAGATTTTGATGGATTAAATCGTCTAAAAGTTGTAAGTATTCTAGTTTTTTGGTTCATTTTCTGTGTCATGCTTGATATAACGAGCATGCATGTTACAGGTAACGATGATCTTGTACGAATCATTAAGGCTATATTCCCCGGTAACAACACTTACCCGACTAGCTATTGAAGACATTACGCTAGGAGAAGTATCTCTACCAGCTGGTGTGCTAGTCTCATTGCCAATAAGCATATTGCATCATGATAAAGAGATATGGGGTGAAGATGCAAACAAGTTCAATCCAGAGAGATTTAGAGAAGGAATATCAAGTGCAACAAAGGGTCAAGTTGCATATTTTCCATTTAGTTGGGGTCCAAGAATATGCATTGGACAAAATTTTGCCATGTTGGAAGCAAAGATGGCTCTGTCTATGATCCTACAAACCTTTTCTTTCGAATTGTCGACATCTTACACACATGCTCCTCAATACTCAGTAACCGTTCAGCCTCAGTATGGTGCTCCTCTTATTTTCCACAAACTATAATTTGATAGACGTTGTTCACATTCCGTTCACAGGTGAAGTTACAATATATTAGATATAGGTTTCGAAACAATTTCTCTACCGCATAAAAATAGCGGTTAGTGTGTACTCCCCACCCTCCCTTAACCCGTATATTGGGTATGTTGTTGTTGTTGTGCTCATATATAAATAAATATTTTAATTACAGACCAATAACTCAAATGAGATATGGATTCAATGACAAGTTCATAATTCATAAACTTTAAATCTTGAATCGTAAATATTTTAATTGCAGACTCAATAACTAAAATGAGCTATGAATTTAATGACAAGTTCAAAATTCATAAACTTCAAATCCTGAATTGAAAACTAGGATTTGAAAACTATTCTTTTATGCATTTTTATGCATCATTCAAATAAAACAAGGAACCTATAACGAATATGTCTAAATTGAAGAATGGCAAACAAACACCGTTTTCATTGAAAACTATTTTTTTATGCATCGTCCAACATGGATACTCTTTAACCAAAAACAAATGTTTATAAAAAATTCTCAAATTCTTTTTAACTTTTTTTTAAAAAAAATAAAAAATCAACTTAACTCGTTTTTTTTTTGTGCCGGTCACCTTTTTTTTGGTGATTCAAAATTCGATCAAATTTTTTTTATAACAACAATTTATTTTTAAGCCAAATTTATTAGACGAAAAAGGCTTAAAATACCCTTAAAGTATTGGAAATGGTACAAAACTACCCCTCATCCACCTGTTGGCTCCAAAATACCCTTGTCATCCAATTTTGGGTCCAAATTTGACCACTTTTTAATGAATATTTATTTAAATTATTTAATTGTTTTTTAAAATACATAGCGCTCAATCACTGATTATTTTAATTAATTAATAAGTATAATTTATAAACCCTCTCATTACTAATTAAACTTGTCCCAATTAATACACTCGCCCCAAATTATAATTGCCCACCAATTAAACATAACCCTTTCACCCTTCATTCCCAATACTTGTATAGAAACATTGCTTAATTACTCAATTTTGTGTCTCTTCTCTGTATATTTTTAGCTATATTAAATTTGACTTATATTTCTGTTCATTTCCCTCATCAAAGTAATGCTGACTAGGTTGTTAGAACAAAAAATTAAGTCAAATCTCTTGTCTTGTATTTCAAACTCTTAATTGATCATTTGTCACAAAACTGCAGACTCCATCAACATGTAATGTTGTAAAACAAGAAAAAATGCTGATTGTCATTTCCTATGTCCATTCAATACTAATTCAAAGTGCTACATTTTCGGCATACATGGAAACATTACTATAACTCAAATGTTACAATGCGATATAAGAAGGCAATTTCTTTATGCAGCATTGACCTCAATCAGTCCACAACAAAGATATCAATAATTAACAGGTGTTGGGAACGAAGGGCAGAGAGTTTTGTTTAATAGGTGGGCAATTATGATTTGGGGCGAGTGTATTAATTGGGACGAGTTTAATTAGTAATGAGGGGTTTATAAATTATACTTATTAATTAATTAAAATAATTAGTGGTTGAGCGTTATGTATTTTAAAAAATAATTAAATAATTTAAATTAATATTAGTTAAAAAAGTGGTCAAATTTGGACCCAAAGGTGAATGACAAGGGTATTTTGGAGCCAATAGGTGGATAGTTTTCTACCATTTTTAATACTTCGAAGATATTTTAGGCCCTTTTCCGTTTATTAGATGGGTGATATTTGAATGAGCAAAATGCACATGTTCCAATATATAAAAGGGACAATTTTAGCTAAAAACTCAACCAAACACACCCTTGTTTTCTGAAAGTTGTGGCAAGAACAGAAATGGCTGATTGAGAAGCAATGGTTTCTGCTCTGTAGTGTGAGGAACAAAAAATGAAAAATCTTACCATTCTCTGTCGATTCACTCGTTCAATTCAGAGAAATATGCTCTGCTCAGTTGCTGGACTTGTCCACAATACCCGTCATGCCTTCTCCACTTTACGAGAGGATCCAGAATTAGACGAAATGATGGAGTTTTTGGACAGTCTCAAGAACTTCGAGAAGTCAGGGGTTCCCAAAGGCGCAGGAACAGATTCCGAAGATGGTTTTGATTTAGGAAGAATGAGACGATTGATGGGACTAATGGGTAATCCCCAATCTAGGTTTAAGGTCAGATTTCCTTTCTCCATTTTACTATATTTAGTTCAATTTGTAGTTTCTTGCATCACATTGTATTAACTTATCTAGGATTTTAGTGGGATTGATTGAGTTGTAGTGTACTCTTTGGTTCTAAAGTGAAATTATTGTAGACTGTTCATATTGCTGGAACAAAAGGAAAAGGATCAACAGCTGCATTCCTCTCAAGTATACTGCGGGCAGAAGGCTATTCTGTTGGTTGCTACACAAGGTATTGTCAAAGATGTTTTATTAGTAACAGTGTTAACTATTAAGTACTTATTTATAGCTGGGCACTTTGTGTACAATAGATGTAGTTTGTATGACTAGTTGATTTGCTGCATATGAGCAGTCCACATATACAGACTATCAGGGAGCGCATAACCTTGGGAAAATGGGGTGAGCCAGTATCAGCCAAGGCATTGAATCATCATTTCAATACAAGGAGGGAGGTTATTGAAAGGGCAGTGAAACTTGAGAATGGATGTCTCAGTCATTTTGAGGTTCTTTTCCCTTTCTTTTAGCTAGCAATACATAACTGATTGAAAGATGGTTTGTGATTAGTCATCACTTATCAGTGAAAACTCCTTGATGCTTTCCTCCCCTGGAATTATCTTAACAGTCTCCATTTCTGGCTTTGATTTCCATAGTTCCAAGAATGTGCTTTCTCCAAAGTACTCTTTAGTTCTCATTTTTGGTCTGCTTCTGTATATGGTCTTGTCTAATTTGCTTCTTCTTTTCCTTAAAATGTCAGGTTTTTACTGCTATTGCGTTCAGCCTATTTGCTGAAGAAAATACTGAAATTGCAGTTGTGGAGGTTAAACACATTAACTTGACTCTTTTCTCTACAATAGCTATACTTTTTTCCCCACTTCCTTTGTTCTTTCCACCATAGTTGGTGTTTAAATAATAATCTTTAGACTATATTAGATATTTGGTCTTCCTTCTTCTTTTTCTTTTCCTTTTCCTCCAAGATCAAAATTTTCTTTCCACTTGTGCTTACATTAACATTTTATATTTTCTCCTACCGTATAGGCTGGATTGGGTGGAGCACGAGATGCCACTAATGTTATTTCGGGTCCTGATCTTGCTATATCAATCATAACCACTGTTGGCGAGGAACATCTGGATGCACTTGGGGGCTCTTTGGAAAGTATAGCGGTGGCAAAATCAGGAATAGTTAAAAATGGGCGTCCAGTTAGGTGGTCTTTCCTTCACCTATCCATTGGATATATTCAAAGATGAATATTTCTTCTTGCAATTGTGTTTGATCTGATGTTTTCTGTTTAGGGTTTTCTAGACATAAGTGATATCACACATTGGGCAAACAGCTCATGCTCTACATTGGTTGTATTTATTTTTTACTAGTCTGCTGGTTCTAACCTCAAACTTTGATGAGATAGTAAAGATGATTAACGTCTTAATGTTGTCTGTGTAGTATGTTATGTTAAAAATTATTATTAATAGTTTTATTTGCTGTTGGATCAACTATGCTTGACTTGCTTCAAATGATTCAATATTTCAGCTAGTTATAGGAGGTCCATTCGTTCCATCTATTGAGTACATTCTTCGTAGGAAAGCATCTTCTATGTCTTCACCAGTGGTATCAGCATCTGATCCGGGAAATAGAAGCGCTTTGAAAGGCTTCTGTGAAGTGACTGGCATACCACGCCAATTATGTGACATAGTGCTTCAGATTGAGAAGGACTATGATCTGGTATAAACTGATCTTCATTTGTGGTTCATAAATGACACATTGGACTTTTTGAAACTTGTTCAATTTCTAACAATATAACAAGCTATTAATTGCTTTTCATAAATAGTGCAGTCTATTGAACTTCTAGGTGTGAAATTACGCATGCTTGGAGCTCACCAACTTCAGAACGCTGTAACTGCTACATGTGCAGCATTATGCCTTAGTAAGCAAGGTAAGGACTCAAATTTTTCCTTTGTTCTTACTTCAAAAATAGTTCTTGCAAGTTAATAAATCTTCGACTATGATGGGAATTGAAATCGTATAACCTTGTTTTCTGGTCATTAGAAACATTAACGGAGTTGGTTAGGTGCTCAGTTAATATATGCTATGGATTGGTTTTCTAAAGTCACTTCCTGAAACCTGTATCTGTGTGCCTACTCACAAGGAAAAGTAGATACAGCTTTGTTGTCAGTTTAGTTACGATGTTTCTCTAACAGTACGGATTAGCTGATGCATTATGGGGATTATATGGCCTTGTATTATTCTTTTTGATAGGTATTCAACCTTGTATTCTGATATGCGCTACAGATTTGACATACTTTTACGGGGTTCAGGACACTAAAACTGCATAAATCATTGGGTTTACAGCTTGCTCTGTGAAATGGAACCCTCATCTCAAAGCTTTTCCCTTTTTATATTGTTGATTTGAAGGATTTATCTTGGCAAATCTCGTGTACTCTGTTACATTAATGGCAGTCAGGTTAAGCTTTACCTTTAATCCCATAACATGCTAGAGTTATTCAAGGGGCATTTAGCTACCAGCACATGCTTGACCCCATTAATTTGGTATTTCCTCTTTTCAGTTGTGGGTTAACCTTTAATTGGGATGATATCTCCTGATTGACAATAGTAGTTTTGGAAAAGGATAGACGTGGAGTTAATCTTAAAGCTTCATAAGAAGCAGATTGTAATGTCTTCTAATAATGGATATAAGTTATTTTAACTACAAAGTTTACATTGACAATGTGAGGTACTTGATTGAATTATTTTGATACTTTGCTTGTATAATATGATCAACTATCAGCTTTCTTTCTTAACTTCATTCTTGTAATGGGTCTAAATACCAGGATGGAGTTTGTCCAGTGGAGCTATTCGTACTGGTCTGGAGAGTGCATTTTTGCAAGGCAGAACCCAAATATTGTCTTCAGAAGAAGCTAATTTACTTGGAGTATCTGGAGCAACTATACTACTTGATGGAGGTTGAATCTTGATGTTCTTATTGTTAGTCATGCACTTGTGCATGCGTCTATATATGTGTTACATAGCCATGGATAATAAAGTGTTTTACATCTGTTTTCAAGAGTTGTAATTGTCAGTCTATTTGGAGGTGGATAGTATGATAACAAATAAACATTTTCAGCACATACGAAGGAATCTGCCAGGGCTTTGGAAAACACATTGCAGATGACATTTCCGAAGGCAAAAATGGTTCTTGTGGTTGCTATGGCGAATGACAAGGATCATCTAGGTTTTGCAAGAGAGTTAATTTCAGGTTTGACCAATTTTGGATTTCTTTGTCACGTATCCATATCCTTTTTTAGTTGACGAGTTCTTAGATCATTTACACATTTAATTTTTCAATTATTGCTTAGCTGTAACCTGAAGATTGTGGAATAGTTTTGTTGTCAATTTGACCCCCTTTGCGTGTTTGCTACTGTTACTTTGCAACTAAATACTTGTCCTAAAACTTTTACTCTTTGGAGGCTTAATCAAAACTTGAAACTATAGAGAAGTACACTAGAGAGCAATGTCTTAGGACAAATAGAAGTAAGACATTCTACATTGCAAGTTTAAACCCTATAAGAAGAATGAAGGTGAAGTATGATTAGACAGAATTGTGATGCCTAATAAATACAATATGGACATCTGGACTTCGTCTTTAAGTAGAATGGCATGATAGATGAATGCAAAACATAGAGTTTAAAAATAATGACTTAAACAGAGGAGTCTTACGAGAATGATATGTGATAAACAGATACTTGAAACTATTATGAGACAACGATGTTATATGGCTATGAATGGTTGGGTCTCCAAACCTAATGTATCCACAAGATATATGTTTATGGAATGCAGATGTTAAAAGTTAGATTTGCCTTCATTCAAGACGAGTCAAGACTGAAGAAGATTAGAAATGGTAACATCCGATATAGGGTTCAAATGGATCATGTAGAGGATTTTAATAGTGGGTTACCTGAGATGGTTTTGTTATGTCCCACATAGACCTCATATGCACCGTCTTCCTGTGTGACGATATGATAATTGGAGGTGCTAAAAAGGGATAAAATTTGGATGTATGAAATGAATGAGTCCCGTGACTGCGAGAATGTTTACAATGAATATCGGGCCGTTCAACCTAAATATCCATAAGATGAATGCCATTAAAATGTGGATATTAAAGATGAATGTGTGGTCATAAAGATTGAACAGTATTAGAAATGATGAAGTATGATAAAGGGTTCAAGTGGCAGACACAAGAATATATGAGAGAAGTTTGTCTGAGATGATTTTGTTATGTCCTACATAGACTTCAGTACTGTTAAATTAGGTTTTAGGCCTAACTCACACCCCAAAAGCTAGCTCAAAGGGAGGAGGATTGCCCAAGCCTTATAAGGAGTCCACCCATCTCATTAACCACCAATGTGGGACTTTTGTCATTCTTTAACAAGTACAATAGGTAACAACCACCCAGATGATTTTGTTATGTGCTACGTAGACTTACAACTCCATATTGAGACATAGAGAGTACTAAAAGTAGCAAACTTTTCCAAATATGTTACGTTGTTCACTCTCTTCTAGCCATTTCCATGTTTTTAGCTACTTATACAAACAAGGTGAGTTCTAAATGAAATGTGAATCATCAGCTTTCTATCATTAGAGTGTTTGTCTCTAACATTATACTTGCATTTCACATGTTTTTTGGTATTTGATTGTTGTATTATAAATGACTCCACTAAGACAATCATTCTTTTGGCAGTTGGGGATTTGGATGCTGTATTTTCTACAGAAGTTGACATCGCTGGTGCTAAATCAAGAATGGCTTCAGCATCTTTGTTGAAATGTTCTTGGGTCAATGCTTCGAGAGAGATGAATATGAAGGTTCTTGACCTCAAAGTTGCAGAAAGTGAGGATCAATCACTTCAAGCTGCAGGGATAGTGAAATCTCAAAGTATTTTACTTGCGGAGGGATCATTATTGGCTTGTATAAGGGCTGGTGTTAAGATCCTTAATGAAAGACCTGGAGAACAACCTGGAATTTTAGTAGTCACGGGTTCTTTGCATATTGTTTCCGCTGTTTTAGGCTACTTGCACAGCTGACTCTTATTTGGTAAGAGAACTTCCATTTTGGGTACTATTCTGAAAACATTTGATATACAATTACTTATTAAAGGGGAATGAATTTATCAACTAATTGTCAATTGTCAAATGAGCTAGGGTCGAGATTATATGCATTTTCTGTATCAATTCTACTCTATTAAGGTCTTTTTATTGTTGAATTACTTGTAAACAGAATGATCATTTCTCCTTCTGTCATGCACACGGATATCTTCAGGCCTTATGATTGCTATAGCATTACTTGTTCTCTCTCTTATGATTGTTATAGCATTGCTTGTTCTCTCTATACACAATACTAAAAGATGTATTTTGTTAGTGAAGAATTTTCCAGTTTACATGATTGCTACTATAAAATGGCATTATCTTGATATATTGTCAGCTAGTTCTACAGACTATTTATGCTAATATGGCACTATATGTTTAAGGTCTTGCCAGAGCCATTTGATGAGTTGAGTTCTAAAATGAACTTAGGAGGTTCAGAGTCCTGAAATTGTTCGTGCAAAAGTTGAATAGCTGAACTGTGGATGACTGGATGATTCCTTGGCTCTCACTTTGGTCCTATGAATGTAAATTTTTTTATGATAATGACACGTGGTTTTTGAATATGTATCTCCTTGCAGCCCAGTTGTTGACGCCAATTTAACTCATTACATGGATCTCTCTGGCTTCTGGAGCAGGAAGGAAAACGTACTTCTCTTCCCACACTCTTATAAGGTATTAGCAAACTTTATGCAATTGAGGATCAGTGGAACAGGTTTGCCATACTGTTTTGGGGGACATGCATTTACCTTGGGACAGAAGTCTAAAGCTAACGTCAATTTAGCCCTACCTAATTTTCATAGCTAATAAGCTCTCAGTTCAAATTCATCAGCTACATTAGCATGCATTCCTAGCAACTATTTACTACGGCCATTCCTACTAGTATCAAACAAAGTTTATTTAGTGCCAACGCTGTAAGTTGAAGAAAAGTTGCTTCCCATATGGGGTAGTCTTGCTTGGATGGTTGTTACCAGTTGTATGTAAAATGTTTGTTTTGATTGTAACTTAAATCTTATTGTATTGCTAAATTCATTATTATGTGATGACGAAAAGTTCATTATAATTGATTTGGTGTGATGGCTTCTTCTTTTTTAATCATTTTGTTTTGTTTTTTGGAGTATTATTTAATAATTCTATTTTATCGTTTATTCTATTTTGTTTTTAAAAAATTGTACCTTGTATCCTACTTTTTTTTTGTAATATCCCTTGATGTGTGACATTATTTAACAATGTAAAATAATAAAATTTATTCAAATATATTGTATTAATCAAAACAATGCAGTATGTAGGGGTGTTCACGGGTCGGTTTGGATCGGTTATTGGTCAAAATCAAAATTAAATCAATTTAATCGGTTTTAAAATTATCAAAACCAAATCAAATCAAATATAATATACATTTATCGATTTCGGTTTGGTTTGGTTCGGTCATTTGGCTATTAACCATACACAAAAATAAAAGAAAAAGTTCTTTCAAAATGTGAAAAAGGTGATAACAATCCATTCAAAACAAAAAAAATAGTTAAAATGACTGAAATTATTGAACTTTCTATCACTGAATTTATTATGATTAAAGCTTTAAAATTCACTATATTGGCTTAGAAGGAAGAGACATTAACATTTTTAGTCCCACAGAGAATTGTCATTGACACTCTTATACATGAAATCAATAAAATAAATGTTTTCACCTTGGACATTTTTGCTTTCAATAAGTAAATTATAAAGAAATTATAATGAAAACATCTATGAGATCTTTAAAATTGTTTATAAAAATAATATATTAAGTATGTATATTAATAAAATATTTGTATATAATTCATCGGTTTGGTTCGGTTATTTTTTCCATTTTTTTAATAAAACCATAACCAAACCAAATACTATCGATTTTCAAAAATCTAAAACCAAACCAAACCAAACCCAAATAAAATCAGTTTTATTTTATCAGTTTGGTTCTTCAATTTGAATCGGTTTTTATCCAAACCATGAACACCCCAGCAGTATGATAAAATATGATATGACATCGAGGCAACAACCATTTAAACAAGTTGTTAGGGATTGCAGTACAAGTTAAAATAAAAAAGAGTACGGTTAAACATTTTTTTATAATAACAATTAAGATGTTAAATGGGCGGATTAAATTGAAATTGAAGAAATTAAAATGAGCTGAATTAGAAATTGAGTTGGCCATAAACCGCTCAAATTTACTTTGGGCTAAAATCAGGATTTGGAAGCTTGATTTTTTAAATCAACCTTTGGTTATAAAATCTGCACAAATTTTTAGTTTCAACTTCAAATCATGATTTCAAACAAAAATTTTAGAAAATAGGATTTATAATTCTAAATTTGTTTTAAGATATAAAACATAATCCATAGTTTATTTTATTAAAAAAAATACCCATAATTTAAACTTTGGAAAAAAAAAAAAACTCATAATCGACGTGAAGAGATCGGTTGTACCACATGGAGGGATTTTATCATAAAATAGTTAGTTACTACTATTGTTAATTTATTGAACTAATAAATATTTATAAAATTATGTGTATTTGAAAGTTTGAAAAATATTTATTTATGAAACATGAAGATATGTGATTTATTAATTCGATGTCATAATGTATTTTAATACTTTGTATATGATTTTTTAAAAAAATAAACTACATAAGAATTGGAAAAGTTTTAATAATTTCCACAAATTATGAAGTTTTTATGTTTCTAAGAAAATACAACTTTAAAATTCAAATTACATATTCAAACAAAATCTTAAATTTAAATCAATCTTATTCCAAATTACTCATGTCAGTACGAAGTACTCCCTCTAGTCCTACTTAAGCGAATTGTTTGAATTTTTTCATAGTCCAAAATAAGTAAATTAAGATAATTATTGATATCTTTTAAGAAACTAGATTGAAAATAATAGTAAGAGTCATAATTTTCTTTCAAAAGGGTGTGATACCGAACAATTCACTTAATATGAATCCAGCTTATTTTTTCAAAAAAAAAGTAGTGGAGATTATTTTTTCAAAAGAAAAGTAGTGGCATTTTATGATAAATACATATAACTACATATGTTGCTCCAGGTATATATTTGTGTGTTTTCCAGCCTCGCCCCTTGGCTTTGTTTCTACCTCATCCGGTATGTTTTGATTCCTTAATTCCAGCGTTTTCAAGATCTATTGAACTTTGTTTACACCGCCCCGTTGTCCTTTCGTCTCCCTGATACCTGAACAAAATCCTCTGCTGTTCTCGTCTACCCCTTTGGTACGCCTAACTGAAATATCCCTCATTTTTTTTTGTTCCTTTGCCCTAAATTCATATTCTTTATCTGTTTCTGAACGACAGTGCTTTCGATTTATAACTATTTTTTCCCCTGCAACGATAATTCCTGACCCCTTTTTTTCATTTTCTTTCTTTGTTCTATCTGTTGGCTGGGTTTTGGCTTGAGGGGTTGTACGCTATTTAGTTTTTTACCGCTCTAAGACATTTACGTGCATCGACCAGCCTAACTTTGTGGACAGTTGATGATAAAGTTTGTGTCTTTTTCCTGACTGTGTTATTTTTGTATTGGTGAAATGCTGCTTAATCTGTATTGCCTTTTCTGTTTGCAAGTTTTGTGATTCAATCCAAATTTATTCTTTTCTCATCGGGGTATTTGTTTACTACTTTCTTGGGTGTGGGGAGGAACTGCCAAGTATGGTGTTATGATTATAACATTGAATGATTACTTTCTTACACTAGGAAGAGGATAAGAAGTGTATGTTTTGGTCCTTGTTCTTTTTAGTTGTTTTCCCTCTGTATACAGTTAGAAAAGAACACAAGGGATTAGTAATTTCTGGTGGCATGAGAAAAACTGAAGAAGGACAAGATAGTATATGGAAGTAGTTGAACTTACTCTAAATTTAGTTTGTTCGCTGTAGAATCACAGCGTGTTCATAAATATGCTTTATCTTTTGATTCATGTACTTATACCTTTTAGCTAGGTGCTGTTTTTGAGTGATGAGGTGTGAAATTGCATATTGTAAATATCTTGTTTATGTGCGAATATGGTCTTACTTTTGAAGGAGCGTTACTTGCTGGGCTTTATCTGTGTTGATTTTGTTGGAGCTTGGATTTGTGTTTTGGAATGTCATCTGTATCTAGCCAGCCTCAATTCAGATACACACAGCCTCCCTCTAAGGTTCTTCATTTAAGAAACTTGCCATGGGAGTGCACAGAAGAGGAACTGATTGAATTGGGGAAGCCATTTGGTAAAGTTGTCAATACCAAGTGTAATGTTGGAGCAAATAGAAATCAAGCATTTATAGAGTTTGTAAGTGTAACTTCCTTCATTTTCAAATCTCTGTTTGTTTCTAGTGAAACTACACTTATTCTTGATGTTCTTATCCTCTATTATTAATTATCGTAGGCAGAATTGAATCAAGCTATTGCAATGATATCGTACTATGCGTCTTCCTCAGAACCGGCTCAGGTACGAGGGAAAACCGTCTACCTACAGTATTCTAACAGGCAAGAGATAGTGAACAACAAAACTACTGCTGATGTAGCTGGAAATGTATTATTGGTAACTATTGAGGGAAATGACTCACGCCTTGTCAGTATTGATGTCTTACACTTGGTAAGTAATTATACTTCCCCACATATTCATTTGGTGGAGGGCCCACGCCGTCCACCTTCGTAGAAAGGCTTCTGTGTAGTTTTAGTATTAGGTTATAGTATGTCTTGCTTTGTTGAGTGCTCTTTGACATGGATATGAATGGATCAGCAGGCCAATGTCAAGGATATATCTGCAATGGCAGCTTATTGCATCGGGAGAAAGAGCGCATGTGTGTTTGTTTCCTTTCTCCTTTGCTTAACACTGGCTCTTTCTCACCCCTTTTTCTTAATAATGTCTTGACTTCCCTTGAAGTGTCAGATGTTTCATTTTTTTTTTTGAAAATTGACATCCTCTCATTGGAATGTGCATAATGGATGCTCCTCATCTTATTGTCCGAAGCAAAATTGTTATTTGTGCATATGACATTTGTTAATGGATGCAGCATTTCAGTCTTCTGTTGTAGTGTCATTTTCTCTCTTATTTTAAAACAACTCAACTTTAGTGTGGAGCAACACTTTATAAGAGAACCTCAATGCTCTGTCCTTGGTCAATTAGTTGCATAAACCCTCTCTCTCTGTTACTTGTTCGTGTTGATGTTTTCCTAATGTTATAATTAATAGCTTATTAGGTACTTTAAATGTGTCTCGTCCCTCACTGTTGCTGAAGGCCCCACCAATGATGATCGTCAGTTGACTAGGTTGCATTTATTCTCACTAAGTCAAACCATAGGCTTTCTTAACTGGATACTATATCCGGTACCTGTGTTGGTTGGAGGTAGTAGGTACCATGTGGAATTAGTTGAGGTGGGTGCAACCTGCCCGGACACTGCGGTAACAAAGAAAAGATACTAAATCAACTTTGTTGCTAGTGAAATATTGATGAATGTTCTGTATATTTGAATGGCTGATGTAAATATGTTTATTTGATCATACAATACTGCGGTGTTCTGGTAGCTTTAGGTTGCATCAGATGGAGTAAATGAGAGGAGCGATATTCTTTTCTAGCCTTTTCAAACAATAGTTTTTGTATTTAAGATTTTCTTTAGGTCAACTGATAGGCCTCATCCCTGGAAAGGAGATTCTTCGCTGTATATTTGTAAGAGAGAAGATAATATAAATGATAATCATTCAAGCGGAGGCAAAAAGTACTAGGGGATTTCTTCCCATCTGCCTAAGTCTTGGTGGACCGAGTTACCCGATACTTTTGTTGGTGGGAGGTGGCAGGTACCCGATGGAATAGTCGAGGTGCGCGCAAGTTGATCCAAACACCCTTATTAATATATATATATATATATATAGACAACAACAACATGCCCAGTGTATTCCCACAAGTGGGGTTTGGGGAGGGTTGGTTGTACGCAAACCTTACCCCTACCTTTTGGGTATATATATATAGTCGATAATCATTTGAAACTATGGTTTTCCTCTTATCTTGAAGACTTGAACTTCTTTATTCAAAAAAACAATGATTGAAATTGCATCATAACATTTAAGATGTTTTCAGATTTGTATCTTGATTTTACCTTCAATTGTTTTTTTCTACTTATAATCCAATTTTTTCAGGTGTTCTCAGCTTTTGGATTTGTCCATAAGATTACGACATTTGAGAAAACTGCTGGATTCCAGGTCAGTATGTTACTGAAGTTGGATTTGGTTTTGTTATGTTACTGACCATTGATTCAGCTGATAAGTCCCCACCACTCTCCCTTGGAACCTTTTCAGGCTCTAGTGCAATTTTCTGATGCAGAAACTGCCACTTCTGCAAAGGATGCCCTTGATGGAAGAAGCATTCCCAGGTGATTGTGGATTTATATTTCAGACTGGGGAGTAGCCCAACTGTTATGGATCATTTACTGTAGATGTGGTGCACATACATTGGGGCTCGACATCTTTGAAGAACTTTTTTAAGAATCTACCAAAGGGGTACACGCATGTTCCTTGAACATTCCATATCTCATTATATATTCACATTTAATGCTCCTTAGGTTCGTTGTAATTCTAGCAATGTGGCCTGTTTACTGCTAAAATGTGCAGTTTAAATGTTGCTACTGAACTTATTCATGAGTTACAACCGTTGATCTTGCAACTTCTAGTTTAAGGAATATTTGCTGATCCCACTTTTAAAGGTGCTTGTCCAGAAAAGACTTTTTCTTAGACTTGCTATTAGATAGCTATTCCGATGCGCATATGCCCAAACACTTTTTTTTTTTTGAGACAAGGGTAACATTATATTCACACCAAATAATTCATTATCCAAAAAATGATGAATTGGAAACTTACATCCCACAAAGATGTGTTGTAAAGCTAAAAAAATACTGCTATGTCTTTATACCCATCATCAGTTGTTCAATTTAGTCCTACTTAGTGTGTGACAGAGTAGCCATTGACCTATATTGTCATTCTCTTCTGTGTTAGGTATTTGATTCCAGAACTGGGACCTTGCTCCCTCAAAATAACATATTCTGCACATACTGATCTGAGTGTGAAGTTTCAGAGTCATCGTAGCAGGTAGAAATGATCTCTCTCTCTCTCTTTCTCTCTCTCTCTCACACACACACACACACACACACACACAGAGAACATCCTCCCCTCTTCCTCCCTCTTTCTGCTAAACAGACATTCATGATGATGGCTTATTTCACTATTGGAAAACTGGTCGTACATTTGCATCTTTATATCCTTCATCACTCATACTCATTTTATTTCCTATTCTTTTAGGGTCTAATGACTACTTTTCTCATCTCTTTAATCATCATTTTACATATGGTTTTGATTTAGGGACTACACCAATCCTCTCCTTCCTGTTGCTCCCTCAGCCATTGATGCAAATGGTCAGGTAATCAATTAGACACAACTCTTTGCGTGTGGTCATTAGTTGCATGGAACTATGGAAGGATGTGTTAGGATTCTGTTTTCTGTCTTCCAATTTCCTTGTTTGTATATTCTTGATTTTTTTTCTTTTTGACTACTCAAAAAGCTTCATTAAGTAAGAAGGAATCAGTTATAAGCATGCGACTCAACCATCTTCATCTATCAACTTCACCTATCTCTATCTATCAAGCAATATATACTCTCTACACAAAAAATACAAGTGTTACAAAAGAGATAGTGCCTTGCATATCGTATTTTGCATTTTGGGGGCTACATTATGATAATGCATCTTCATGGATATTATGATTTAACTGGTAGAGTATAGCAGTTTGTATGCTGATCTTTTATATGATTGGTACACTTTAATGTTTCTGTGCTTAGGGTACATTTGTAGTTGATTGGTTGATATTGTGATGAAATGCTGGTTTCTTTCCTTTCTTTGAAATTTATTTTATTCATGTTTCAGATCAGTGTGGGTTTAGATGGGAAGAAGCTGGAGCCTGAGAGTAATGTTCTTCTAGCTTCCATTGAGAACATGCAATATGCTGTAACCTTGGATGTCCTACACACGGTACCCCGCTTCAGCTGCAAGATAAATTTCTGTACATTCTGTTGTGACCTTAATCCCGAGTTATTCATTGCTTTATCTGTTTTAATGCATGGGGTTCAGGTTTTTTCAGCTTTCGGCCCTGTGCTAAAGATTGCAATGTTTGATAAGAATGGTGGGGTTCAGGCTCTGATACAATATCCAGGTGAGATGAAAATTTCCTTCTTTTTTTCAGAAGTGTGTTTTTCCGCTGAAAAGTCATTAGTTGCTTGTTTTGTTGTTGGTTCAAAAGTATTTCTAGCAAAGAGGCCAAGGATGGTTCTCAGCTTTATTTCATATAGACTTCAGCAATGAAGTTTTGTCCTTTGTTTTAGGTATAGATATATTGACTGAAGAAGCTTTAGTGATTATTGTACTTGTATCTGACCTTAACTGTGGATTGTTACCTTCCTAACAATTAGTCCCCCTTGTAGTGGTTTTGCATTACTGGAACTGATCCAGTTACTCAGTATTAGGAGTGCTTGTATGTTAAGCAATAAATGTGATGTGTTTGCAGATGTGCAGACAGCAGTTGTTGCAAAGGAAGCTTTAGAAGGACATTCCATATATGAAGGAGGATTTTGTAAGCTTCATATCTCCTACTCTCGCCACACTGATCTCAGTATAAAGGTAAAAAGGGTCATAGAGAGATTTATTTGCTAGAGATCGTAGGAGTAGTTTATAGGAGCCACTGCAGAGTTTAGCGTTATCCATCTCTTCACTTAATGTTTTTCCCCTATTTGGAAAGAGTAGTCCACTAAATTGCATGCTTCCTGGTCTAATATCAGGTGAATAATGATCGCAGCAGAGATTATACAATCCCGAATGTCCCTATGATGAATGCCCAACCCCCTATGATGAACTCTCAACCCTCAGTCATGGGGCAGCAACCACCTTCTGTAGGAGGTCCAGGTGTTCATCCATACAATGGGCCTACACAATATGCCCCAGCCCCTCAAGGTTTTGGTGCACCTCAGCATTCAGCAGCAGGCTGGAACTCACCTGTTGGTTCTGCACCTCCACAAATGCCGATGCAGATGCACAATCACCATTACTCTATGCCAGCAAGTGGACCTCCTCAAATGGGTCATGGGAGGATGCCAATGCATGGACAGAACGGCCTACCACATTCCGGTGGAATGCCTCCTTATCATCCACAATAGCACTAGTGGGAACCCCAAATTTCTAGACCAGGATTACATTTTGTTGCAGCAAGATCTAAGCCAAGATGTGCACTAATATTTTGGTCCAGACTGCATATCTTAGTTCTTTGTTTTCTGTCTCATTTCTTATTCCCTTCTTTTTGGGTGTCTTCATTGACCTATAGGACCAATCATACTTCATTGCTTCTTGAATGGTGCCATATATGAATTATATTGTCAGCGTTTTATAGTGGCGTGCTTTGAGATATACATACTGCAGGCTTGACTGATTGAAAGAACTGTTACGTTTAATTTTCTGCTGGTGAATGTAAGACAACAAAGTATATTATATTTTCCCAGACACAACTGCTCATGTGGAAGTTGCAACCACAAAAATAGGGAAAATATTTAACAGATCAATAAAATCTTAAAAACTTTGAAAATAAACTATTTTATTGTTGTAGCCAGTTTGATGTTTAATTTTTTTCTTATGTATGTACCGATTCTCTGATACTACTGTTTATGGTTTTGTGTTGTCTAATTCGATATTATATTTGGCATAAACAAGCATTAATTAACAACTGTCCCTAAAGAAAGGGTCATCTTCAGGAAAATATTGCCTTTGATCAGAACTAATTAGTACTCCCTCCGTCCCTATTTACTTGTCCATATTTCCTTTTTTGGTTGTCCCTATTTAGTTGTCCATTTTGACAAATCAAGAAAGGACAACAAATTTTTTCCTATTATACCCTTATTTACACTTCTTGAAAATTGTAAAAGTGTATGTTGTTTCCCTTCAATTTATTTCACTTTAATTCAAATAAGTGGTTGTAATTTTGAAGTGAAAAGTTGTCATAAGGGTAAAATTGTAACTTCACTGTGCTAATCATTGTTGCCTTAATCTGTGTGCCATTTCTAAAGTGGACAATTAAAAAGGGACGGAGGGAGTAGTATTAATTCTGCCTCAAAGTCCTAGTTAGTTGACAAAATAAATGGAGAATAGTGCATAAAACTAGATATTGTCAAACTGAGGAATCATGAGGATGAGGTGCATCAGACATGTTGTGAACAATAAAATAGTTTACCCAACTAACTACCTTGACTATGCTACAAATAGGATCAATACACAATTTAACTCAAGCAATGTCTTTACAACAACTACATTTATTTATGATAATAATAATAAACACCCACACACGTCGGTGACGTTCTGGTTTGGCTCACGGGGGAGCAAAACAAACTTACTGTGGAAGTCAAACAGCAAATCAGTCAGGTCAAACGCTTTGATTTTGTTAACTTGTACAAATTGCCTTTGCTTATTGAAAGGCAATTCTATTCGTTAAAATGAAACCCACTGCTGCTGTCTTTAACACCTTGTTTGGAGGGTTGTTATCCGTTGTATTGTATTTGTATTACTAGTTTAAATACAATATTTGCTACTGATACAATTTATCATTTCAAATTTGGAGTTGAATAGAAAGAGAGAAGAAGATATTAGGAAGAATCTAAGCAAGCGCCGCCGTGCTGTATGATTTTGTGAGACAGCTGACAGTCACCGGCCGGTTTGAAAAGGCACCAAACAGTGGGTCCCGGTAAAGCTAATAAGTAGGACCCACAAAGACTCTGTTGTGGATCTTCCACTTCCCACAAAGGAAATCTGGGTGGGACAAGTAATAAATGATCAAATCACAGTTGAAAAAACACCTTAAATCCTCTTCTTCTCTAAACTTAGTGGATTCATAATACCACTTTTTTTTTGCTTTCATGAGTGCCAACTCTCATCCTTCACTCCCAATACACATATATATTGTCTTTTTGTTTCCATAAGCGATTTTTTCTGCTTTCGGATCGTTGTGCGACAAAATTAGTGATCTAAAGTCAAATCTGTCCGACTTGTTTTTTCGAAGCATAGTCCGGAGGTTAGGTAAGTTTATATTTGAACTTTCTAAATTTAACATATACAAAATGTTTATATAGTCGACTCTAATTGATTTCGGATTGTGGCATAGTTCCAACATTATATTGGTTAGTCTAGCAATGCATCAGTTCGAATAAATTCTCATTTTCATATTTATCTTCCTGCAAAAAATTTATGATTGCAACTATTGTTTGATGTTACAACTTTGAGAATTCAATAATTAGCAAGTGCTTCATGTTTGATGTTTTAGAATTTTGTAGCTGATCAAGGTGTTGCATCGTTTACCTTCTTTTTTTTTTGTCGTTGAAGTAAGTACCCTGATGTGGAAATTTGCTGGTTGCCAAATTTTTGGCTATGTCTCCAATACACTTTGTTGATTATTCTAGAGCATTCAATGCCTTTGACCGCAAATTCATTTTTAGGTTCCAACCATTTTTTCTATATATAAGTCATGTTTGTCGGTATATTTTTAATTACTCATCGACTCCTTTCATGAAAAGAACAAGTTGGTCTGTTCTACTCTTGTGACAAGGTTTTACACATTTTAAGCATCTTTGACTTTGTTGAAAATATTCAATTCCTGTCTGTTAAGCTGTCTTAAAAGGAAATTTTTTGTGGTTGTTTGTTTGGTGCAACTGTAGTTATACTTGGAGAGAATCGAGATATTGAGTACTTATCTGATAGGCTATACTAAAATTTCAGGGAATGGTATTAGCTCTTGGCTGAGCTACTCAAGACAGTTTTCACCGAAAAACTTGTTGCCTCTAGAATGATTTTGGAAGTTGATCTTCTGTATTGAGCACATTGATGCATTGGCTCAAGTTATGAATCACCGACAAGAGGAGTTTTCGAGGTCAGTTTTCTGAGAACCTCGGGAAGCCCCATTTCTTTTTTCAATCTAGGTTACACCTTTAAGTAGTTTCTGTTTGAAATTGAGGTGTAAATAAAACAAACTAAGAGATTAAAGAGAATCATGAGTGGAAAGTAAACTAATTCTGGACCTGGGAAAGAATTGAAAGCCTGGATGGCTTTTTCTATTTGAAATTGGAAGAGAAGAGAAAATTAAAAGGAAAGTTCAAGCACATTCATGTTTGGTTACTTTATTGGGTAACTTTGATATTTATGAAAATGATTAACCAAGTAAATCTGAATATGGACTATTCACTTTTTCGAGTATAGGTGTAGATGTTGTGTAACTGTGCACCAATTTGCTGACATAATGCCAACTTGTTTTTTCTAATACTTAAATTGGTCACCTTGCAGATTTCAGGGTTGGAAATCAGAGAAAAACTCTGAAGGAAATTTTCATGCTAAGGATGGAGTGCACCGAAGTAAAGCTGTAATAGCTTCCAACGAGTTACATAAAGGCTTGGAACCTGGTAAATGGAGGGCCAAAAGCATAATTCAAGCCGTAAAATCCAGTTTAAGTGGTTTTGTGGAAGAAAGCTTGGGATCCAACAAGAACATACTTGATCCTCAAGGACCTTTTCTTCAAAAGTGGAACAAAATATTTGTATTATCGTGTGTAATTGCAATCTCCTTGGATCCTTTGTTCCTTTACATTCCATTGATTGATAATGACAACAAATGTCTGGGGTTAGACAGAACATTAGAGGTTACAGCCAGTGTTTTGCGTTCTTTTACTGATATATTTTACTTTCTTCATATTGCCCTTCAATTTCGAACTGGTTTCATTGCTCCTTCTTCACGTGTATTTGGAAGAGGTGTTTTAGTTGACGATGCTTGGGAGATAGCAAAGAGATACTTGTCCACGTACTTCTTGATTGATATTCTTGCAGTTCTACCACTACCACAGGTGCAACTTACTTCCCTCAAAATGTTTCTTTGGTTTGATTGAATAAAGTTTTATTCCATTTCAATAACACATGGTTGGTAGATCTTGTGAGAAGATTATTCTTGTTCAATCATGGATATTAGATTTACATGATATGGAGCATTCTTGCTTTGCATGTTGGTTTTTACCTACCTCCTATGTAAATAGAAGTGTATGTTCAGTGGTTTACTCTTATCCTTCTATGTATTTTCAGGTTGTAATTTTAATTATTATCCCTAAGTTGCGGGGTGCAACATCTTTGAATACCAAGAATTTGCTGAAGTCTGTTGTCTTTTTCCAATATATTCCGAGGGTCCTTCGAGTTTATCCTTTATATAAGGAAGTCACAAGAACATCTGGCATACTCACTGAAACAGCATGGGCTGGAGCTGCTTTCAATCTCTTCCTTTATATGCTTGCCAGCCATGTAAGTTTGCAACAAGCTTGAGTTACAATTCTGATGGATATGCTATATGATCTGTTGTTCACTTTTGTGCTACCCGAAGTTACCTATGGATGATGATTCTATTTGAAAGGCGTCATTTAAAAAAAATTCATGTGTGTACCAATTGGTATCCTAGAAATAAAATTTGTATATTTTCAGCCATATTAAAGTTTTTCCTGGCATACAAGCTTATGCTATACCAGCAGATTTCACTAGTATGTTGAAATAGTACATCATTCTCTATTCTATAATTTTGTGGACTCATTAGACTGAGAATTGACTGACTTCCTGCTCTTCAGGTACTTGGAGCCTTTTGGTATCTGTTTTCTATAGAACGTGAAACTACTTGCTGGAAACAAGCTTGTGCAAATTCCTCTGCCTGTCGTCATGCCTCGTTGTATTGTGATGATGATCATACAGGATTTAAAACGTTGCTGAATATTTCCTGCCCTATAGAGACACCAAACACAACGCTCTTTGATTTTGGGATGTTCCTTGACGCTCTCCAATCAGATGTTGTGGGATCAATGAATTTTCCACAGAAGTTCTTTTATTGTTTCTGGTGGGGTTTACAAAACTTAAGGTATGCATGCACTCTGTGCTTGTTTTATTTTTTTTGCCATATTCAAAAGAATGTTTATTAGATCTTTATAAAAGTGTCATTCTGTTTAACCACATTTGCATGTATATGTAGTGGTCATTAACCATCTTTTTAAAGATCAAGAAGGAATAGAAAGAAACTCAATTTTAGAATAGTCTGTGGCTTACATATGGTATGTGTAGCTTGAGCATATTAGACTTACCGATGCTGGAACACTGGGTTTTTATTAGTTTATAATGTCTGAAATTTGTGACCATCTCGTCTAATTGCTCAAACAGTTTGCAAGAGTATATTGTTATCTATCAATTTAGCTTTGCAATGCGTCATGTCAAGTGTAGCCTATAATTCATTGTGTTTTTTGGAGTTAGCACGTGAAAGAATTTAGGTTCACAATGTCCATTGATATTTTTGGTTCGGTTTTCCTGCTTGAATCTAATTTTTAAGCTTAGGAAACTGATGAATTCTTTCCTCTCAAAGAAATTGGGTTAAAAAAAGGAATTAGGCCAAATCAACAAATAGTTTTATAGAAATGTTTACAACATTAAACAAATAAGAGCACTAAAGACTCTTATTCCAACATAGACAAAAAATACTAGGTGATTTCTTCTCATCTAGCCAAGCATGTAATCTGTTTTGGTGGGAGGTAGCAAGTACCTTGTAGTCTGTAGATAGTCGAGGCATGCACCTGTGAACTCCTGTTAGAATTCTGAGTCGTGTCTTAAAAAGTTCAGTTTCATTTGAGTTTTCTGTCTAGTTTTTCTAACCTAACTTTGATCCTTTATGTTGCAGTTCCCTTGGTCAAAACCTCCAAACAAGTACCTACGTATGGGAAATTTGCTTTGCAGTTTTCATTTCCATCTCCGGCCTGGTGCTATTTGCCTTTCTCATTGGAAATATGCAGGTAGCATTGTGGCTTTCCTTTTTATGTTCACTGTTCTGGAAATTCTTAAATGGCATTTGACACACTTGACAATACACGAACGAGCCATGAAAATAAAAGCTTTCAAAGATTCTATCAAGAAAATAGAACTTGTATTGCAGAGTTCTCATTTTGGTGTATGACACCTTCTTTGTCTGTGATGTTGCAACCTCTTTAATTTAGTCTACTTGAAATATCAATTTATTTGCTGTAAAAAAAATTGGTATTTCTTATGTGAGTAAAACAATCCCAGGCTCTAATCAGCTGAATACTTGTTTGTGATAGACATGTTTGCAGGCCTCAACAATGAGACTAGAGGAGATGAGGGTGAAAAGGCGAGATGCAGAACAGTGGATGTCACATCGGCTACTCCCTGAGAACCTCAGAGAGCGAATTAGGCGCTATGAGCAATACAAGTGGCAGGAAACAAGGGGTGTTGAGGAAGAGAATCTGATTCACAACCTTCCTAAAGACCTCAGAAGAGATATAAAGCGCCATCTTTGTTTAGCTTTACTGATGAGAGTGAGTTTTTTCACTGTTGCTCTTTGACTGTGTTTCATCCTTATTTCGCGAATACAGATGTGATTTATCCATCTCTAATGGTTGGCATCATAACTAAGATGAACCTTTTGCTTTATATACAAGTGAGATTTTCCGAGAGTAATATAGTAAAAGATCTCTTTATCAATTCCTGATATTGATTATGCATGAATATTTTCAGGTGCCAATGTTTGAAAAAATGGACGAACAACTCTTGGATGCACTATGTGACCGACTCAAGCCAGTGCTCTACACCGAGGACAGCTACATTGTTCGTGAAGGTGACCCAGTTAATGAGATGCTGTTTGTAATGAGGGGCAAACTACAGTCTGTAACCACTAATGGAGGGAGGACAGGTTTTTTCAACTCCGAGTATCTAAAAGCTGGTGATTTTTGTGGAGAGGAGCTTCTTACTTGGGCTCTTGACCCTCATTCATCAACTAACTTACCTATCTCAACCCGAACTGCACAAGCACTCTCAGAAGTTGAAGCATTTGCTTTAGTGGCTGATGATTTGAAGTTTGTGGCCTCTCAGTTTCGAAGACTTCACAGTAAGCAGCTCCGCCATACTTTCAGGTTTTACTCAGGTCATTGGAGAACTTGGGCAGCTTGCTTTTTACAAGCAGCATGGCGCAATTATTGCAGGAAGAAGGTAGAAGAATCTCTTCGTGTAGAAGAAAGCAGGTTGCAAGATGCATTAGCAAAGGAAGGTTCCAGTTCACCAAGTTTTGGTGCTACCATCTATGCATCAAGATTTGCTGCTAATGCACTTCGCGCTCTGCGACGCAATAAAGCAAATAAAGCAAGAGTGCCAGACAGGATAACACCCCTTCTGCTTCAGAAACCAACAGAGCCAGATTTTACTGCTGAAGATAAATAGCTGCCATTAGTCAATGTAATGTGTGATCAATGATTGAGTTGCATTTTTGGCCATGTTTGTTGTTTATAATACACTTATAGGAAATTTCTTCAAGCCTAAAGGCTTGTTGGAATAAAAGCAATGGTATTTGTACAAAAGAAATGATGCTTCTACCCTTTTACCAAATTATTATAGAATCCACAACTATGACTACACCGCAATATCACCCAATTGAGATCAAACCACACAACCTCAAGATTCATTTGGACCTATTTTATTCTGGTGCATGTCTCCATGTATTCACTGTTGTAAGATTTCCTTAACATTGATTAATTTCACGTTGATTGTTATCACCCACTTACTGCAATCCCCCTCCTTTATCATCCATTGTGACTGTCCTAGGTGCGGAGTTACACTTGATTTCAGCCCAATGCTTCCCGTCCTCGGGCTTCAACTGGGTTACCAATGCTACGACTTGGAATAAGCCATTTAACTTAAGCCCCAGATCATCAGAGTGCACAAGATTTATAAACTCTTTATTGGACATTACTATGGATTTGTCTCTTCATAAATGAGCAACAGGTTGTGGTTGTTTGTCTTGGACAACGGCGATGTTAAGCCAGCTTTCATGCACCTAGACTATTTCACTAGGTATCAAGTAACTCATATGGTTGCCCATCAAAATTAAGGCTGATGGAAGAAATCACCTAGAGTTTTATTCTCTGCTAAAAAATGAGAACCATGGTCTAATATTGTTCTTCTACTGTTAAAACAATACAATTGTGAAATACTGGTTTCACTGAATATTGATGTATGTACATAGCAGAAGAAACGGTCATGGTGAAGCAGAAGATGTACAAGAGTAGGGAGAACATATCACCATGAAGATGTACAAAAGTAGGGAGAACATATAAGCAGCTCCTCATACGGTCAAACCAACTAAAAGTCGTGGCTGGATAAAGCAAGAGGCTTAAATTCTGCATGTGACTTCGTGGAGTGATTGCTCAATATTCTGTGTAAGAAAGAGACAGCTTCCACAATGCATTTACCCTTGTTCAACATGATACAACTTGTCCTGCAATAAGAAAACAGATTAAACATAGTCATGCTGTTGAAGAACATTCTCAGGTCAAAGGTCGAGTTTCTACTACAGTTCTAATACGAATTTAAAACAGCAAGTATTTGAGATGGTTTGGAAGGGTAGGCGGGAAAGAATAGTTTGAGGATAAATGGTTAGACAAGGGCTTTATTTCTTTGCCAACACAGGATGAAGTTCATCTTTTTAGAAGAAAATTTAATGATTGGGAGGTGGATGAAATCAGTGAATTATTTAATTATTGAAGCCCATTAAACTGGATGATAACAACAAGAATAGGATGATTTGGTTAGCTGATAAAAGTGGTGTACTCTCTGAGAGAAGTTGTTACATGAGGTTACAGAAGCAAGCTGGAAACTGGGAGGTTGATTGGCCATGGAAAATAAAGCCCCTCCAAAGGTTTCTTGTTTTAGGTGGGTGACTGCCAAGAGTGCTTGTTTAACACAAGACACCATACAGAGGAGGGGTACTTCAATGTATAGCAGATGCTTTTTATGTGAGAAAGCAGGAAACACCACTAATCATCTACTGATGTATTGTGATTCAACCTGGCAGGGTTGGACATAATTTCTGTGTGTTTTTGGTGTGCAGTGGGTGATGCCAAAGGATGTTAAGAGCGTCATGCCAAGTCGGCAGGGAGAGAGAATTCAGAACCAGTTGAAGCAGATATGGAGGACTGTCCCATAGTGTATCATGTGGAATATTTGGCTGGAAAGAAATAAGAGATGTTTTGAAGAGAAGAAACAACATCGGTACTGGAATCTAATTGCATCTGCCGTCTGTTTTGTGGTGCAGGAAACACAGGAGAGAGAATATGGAACATCTTTTTGAGCTTTGAATTCCATGATGTAATGCAGTCATTGTAATACTTTTTTTGTACTCTTCTGCAGTACCTACTTGGTACTAGCTTTTAGTGAAACTATCTTTACCTTATAAAAAATACCACTCTTTGACTGATTTGAAGGAAAGATATCTTTCTTGATTGCATATGAGCTAGTAAGTCCTACTCAACACGAGTCCCATATCTCATGCCACAAACTAAATGGGGCAGTCCTTCCAAGTACCAGTTTAAGAAACGAATACCAAGTTCAACAGAAATGGAAGAGTTACTCTTACAAAGTTGGGCATAATACCTCCATAATTATTTCCATCGTCCAATTAATTTGACTTTTAATTGTCAAATTATTCATGGTTCCTCAAATGAAGAAGGGGCACCTTGTTACATCATCTAGTTCTCTTTGTACTTGGTTTTCTTTAGAGCTTTATCCATTATTGACAAATGACAAGTATAATGATATATCCATGCATTAACAAGTTTCTACACCTCAAAACTAGTTAAACTTATGCATATGTGCTGAGAGAATTTCAGTTTTTTGAGAAATAACTGATCCAGAAAAAGAGTATTCAAGTGTTTGACTTGATAACTTATGTCACGTTTTAATGTTAGAAGTTGCAACACATTTTAATGCAAGTATATTTAGCATTTGGTTCAAACAAATTAATGAATAATATATTCCTCACTAATAGTTTTTAACCTTGTTCTTACTCAGGGAAGTGCAACAAAATATCACAAAAATAAAGAAGCAGCCAGACTATAACCTCCTCTACTCCCTACTCAATTCCTAAAACCTCAAAAGGAAAGATAGGAATCAAAATACCCCCACCCACCCACACAGATATAGACACAAACGCATACTGGCAACGAGATTACTGACCTCATTCCTTCTGCCACATCAGTAAGCTCAGCTCTAGTAGGCACTCCAGATCTGACGAGTGACTCCAGGACCTGTGTTGCCCAAATGACAGGAACATGAGCAGCTGTGCAGACAGAGATTATCTCCTTCTGTATATATGCCATGTTTTCCCATCCACACTCTACAGCAAGATCTCCTCTGGCAATCATAATGCCCAAAGGATTTGGCATTTTCATTGCCTCCAGTAGTAGGAGCGGCAATTTCTCAAATCCTTCTTTTGTCTCGATCTTTAAAGAAATCCCCAAGTCCCTTCTTTTCCGCTTCTCAAGTTCTTGGCGCAACAGTAGAATGTCACGGACATCTCGGACAAATGATACACCCACCATGTCTGCATGGTTGGCCACAAAGTCAAGATCTATAAGGTCCTTTGAAGTGAGACCTTCATACCGAATATTGCTCCGCGGAATATTTATGGACTTCTCTGATCCAAGTTTACTACCCCTGGGACCTGCATGGGTGATTGACACAAGAATTTCCGAAGTGCTAGTTGCTTTAATAATACCCCATATCTTCCCATCATCAAAAGCAATAGGTTCCCCAGGCTTCACTGAATCAAAAACATATTCAGATGAGCAGGATATCCTGTGCGCACCAGTGGAAGAAGTCAAATTGTTTTCTTCATTTTGACCATCTCGTGATATACTCAGCAAGTCATCAACCCTTAATTTGATAAATTGCTTGAGAGGAGGAATATTTACTACATGTCCAGCTGATAATTTCCTTCTCTTGTCCTTGATAAACAATTTTGCACCTGACTTGACATAAGCAGCCTTACTGCACTCAGCCATATATCCGACGCCTGAGAAAATAGGATACCTGCTTATGATCTTAAGTGTCCTTTGTTTTCCACAAGCATCAAATAATGTCACAACATCATCAACCTTGAGCTTACTAAGAAGTTCTTCACCGTCCACATGTAGAATAGCATCAGGGGATACATGGGCTGGTGGAGAACCAGCTCCTGGGCTTGAGAGCCAAACTAGGGCAGGATATATCACTTTCCCATAAGCATTCTTCTTGGGAGATATTTTCAACACACATGGACCAGCCTGCAGTTTTCCAGTTCGAAGCTTGGGCCCAGCTAAGTCCATGAGAATTCGACAAGGCTTTTCAAGAATTTGAGAGGTTCTTTTCACCCTTCTGATTATCTCACTCCAAATTTCAGGGCTTCCATGAGCACAATTGATACGAACAATGGTAGTTCCAGCATTTAGAAGATCTTTCATTAATGTTTCACTTTCTATAGCTTCTTCACCCACTGTTACCATGATATGGGTGTTTCTCTTCTCTGGCAATCTGCCTAATAACAGGTCCGCAGTATGGGATGCCCTCCTCCTTAGTGTATTAATAGAAAATTCCCCCTTCATTTGTTTGTCCAGACTTTTTGTTGAAGAGATTCCTTCACTATAAGAGATAGTATGACTAGAAGAATCATATTTTACGTTATCTAACAGCCGGATGCCTGCAGAAAGACTTGCTAGAACATGTTGATTTATTGTGTCTAAATTCAGTAAACAAATGGAAGAAAGTTCTTCTTTAAGCTGCTCTATGTTGAGGCTTTTCAAGGCCAAATAATGAATCAGGTTTGTCGCACTGACCAAGTAATTTCTGTCATTCATGGAACCACAAGTTAGTTGCAGGAAAAATGATCAAGCAGGGAGAAAATAGCAATAGAGTTGCTGATGGAAAAGCTGAATATATAGTAGGTACTTTAATCACATTATGCATAATGCTTCAAGTTTATTTTAGAACACTCAAGATACAATAAATGAAAGTACCTATAGAAACCAAACAACCTCAATGACAAAAAGGAAAAGACAAGATTGATTTTTCGTACTATACTGATTAAATTTTCCATGCTGGAATATGTTCTCACAATAACCCTCCCATTAGTTCTTTTAAACACATCCGTTCTACAAGTTCCAATTTAAATTGTTATTTCTTGTCTTAAACTTTATCTGCTGGTATTTCTCCTTTGGCAGTCTCAGAGATGAAAAAAAAGTGAGGATAAACAGGACTTTATCATCTTGCAATATAAATGTACATACATTTTATCACCTTCACTGAAAAGGAAAATATTAAAGAAAACATACTTGTGAGACATTTTAAGTTTGGAAGCATTCCATTGTTCCATTGCCAGTACATGCAAATGAACTGCCATCAGCTTAGCAAGCAGGCCATCTTCTTTACCATTGATCTCATAACTTCTAAGAATACCTTCACCACATGGCAACAAGGAAAAAGTTGTTCCCATCTCTGGTGCACAAGAACTCCCATCTTCTTTCTGACCAACGATGACCGGATAATCAATATAGTAATCTGAGCCTTCTTTTTCAGCATCATCCTTTTCATTTGGAATAGCAAAGACAATGTTCTTTCTGGCAAGGTTTCCATTATTACTGGCTATAAATTGGACAATATGTTCCCTAAAGCCAGGAATTTTGAAAAAAGGTTGTGGACTTGAGTACTTCTTGGACAGGTTGGAAGATCTAACAACCAAGAATGAAGCAATTTGAAAGCCCTGCAGAAAGGAATGTTCAGCAATGTTACAAAAGAGTGAAACTAGGATATAGCAACAAATAATTAGGGACTGTGAATAGCATAGCCTCAAAGATACCAAAGGAGAGTGATAACCTTTAGCTAGCAGAGGTTAGCACAAGGTACGTAAACTCCAACACGAGTTCATTTTCTGATACTTACTTGAACTAAACATTGTGCTATATGAGTATCCTTGTCAAAAGAGGATTACTTACATTATTTGACAGTGCAGATTGATTGGTGAATATGGCAACAGAAGCTACACCACCCAACATCTAGAGACAGACGTTGATAAAGTTCACAGGCAGAGGACAATTGAAAATCTGCAGAGTACAAGCAAAGCACTTTAGACTTGAAGTCTCGCAGACATGTTTAACACTTGTTTTTTCTATAGAGGAACCAGCAAATAATACAATATCTAAGCTTTAATTCTCCATATAAATACAAATGATTTGAAGCCATCTGTTTATACACACAAATTGTACAAGTAAACACAAATAGAAACTCTCCTTGATAACACCAAATCATTTTTGTGACCATTTTCAATTAGAACTCCTTTTCTATTTAGGTGTTTTCATTTGAAATCTTCTATGCTTAGCCAATCAGCTGCTATAGATGCATTCTATATAAAGGATAACAACACCAACTTGAAACTCTATTTGATTCGATTGAAGTCTTAACACATAAGTCCGGGGAACCAAAACACTATACCCTAACTAGCTCTAGTTCAATAGAGCATGCTAGCATAATCTTGAGTCCATTTTTTCCAACAAAGTACAGAATTCTGAGAAATCACTACTGTTTCTACCTATTATAGTACCAATTTCGTACACAGATTAACACATGCTAAGAAGAAGAAGAAGAGAAAAAAAAACATTTTGTGATTCAAATGAATTTTTTGTATAGAACTCGAAAAAGAGAAAACGGTATAGAAAGATGGAGAGAAATTACCTGGGAAGGGATTGGCTATTACTGGAAAAATGAATGGGAAAGTAAGGAGAGAAAAGGGTAATAAGGAGTGTGGAGGGCGTGTGCCAGATTCAGCGTAGGGGATGAAGATTCTTCAGCCCTATCATTTCCTATACGGCATCAACATGTGCCACAAATTGTTAGGTCGAATTAGATTGTAGCAATTGTAATTAAGTAATTTGCAAACCTAATGTATCCAAAAAAAAAAAAAAAAACTAATGGAAAAGCCTCAAATATATCACCAAATTTTGAAAAAAGAGTGAGCTCATTATTTCACAAAAGTGTTCATTTATGCCATTATATTTTAACAAAAAATATTATCCAATTTTGACATACCACTTTGTATATGTGGCCAACTATGATAGGAGCATATCACTAATTAAATTAAGAAAAATATAAAATTCATCTAATTTTAATTATTATTTTTTTAAAAGACCCAAAATAAACCTACATCCCTTTTATCCCCAAACCAACCATTATCTTCTTCTCTAAGACCCACATTTGAGTGAGGGGTGGACATGCATCCATTAACTTCGAAAAAAATTATGTGTACAATTAAATAAGGATCATATAATTAATTGAGACACGAAAAAATCTGAGTTGGTGCGTTGGTCCAACACTTTCCAATGTGCTTCTTTGCAAGCAAGTGTTTTCTTCTGTTCACGGACAAGAAATTAAAAGATGGAATATATATATATAAGGAGAATTCAAGGGTAAGTACGACATGAAATTGATAGACTTTAGGACTTCAAGTCCAGGTACAATATTATACAAAGTACAAACAATCCATAATGGACACAAAGCAAGAAACTTATAAAGAGAAAAAAAAATGAACTGTCAAAGTAGTGAACTATAAATACTATTTCCATCTCTGGTGCCTAAAGATTTCTTCAACTCAACTATAATTATGCTTATGTTATCTGTACTGCCCCGTGAAATCGCTAATTTTGCAAGTAAGGATGTTGCCTTTGCTGCAACATTTTCTTTCATGACCTTATTTTGAGAATGCTCACTTCCATTTTTGCACCTTCTAATCTAACCATTTAAGCATCTTCTTGTAAAATCACAAGCAACGTCATTGGGAATAACATCCCACAGACCATCACTGGCAAGTATTAAGAACTCATCTCCATCACTTTTTTTGCTCACTGTGACTTCTGGCTCTGGTATTACATACGGTTTTAGGTAGTTATCCCCTGCATTAACTCTTTTGGCAAATTGAATATTCAAGAATACAGAAATTCTATATGTAAGCTTATGTCTTCGTTTTTGGTGTGTCCTAGACAGAAATCAGGATACATGATCATTCAATTTTGATTTGATACGAAACATAATCTGGATGTACCTATGGATCTTGAAGTAGCTAGTACTCCTAATACTCGATGTCCATTCCAATTGATGACCTTCCCGCCTGACTTCTCAATTTTCTCCAGTTCATCAGGTTTGTCCGGCTGTGTACAAGAACGTCAATTTACAAAATTAACAACCAAATAAAGAATTACTCCATTCATTTCATATAAATGCACCTATCAGGTTTTAGTTGCTCTCTTCAATTCAATTTGTTTATATTGCTTTATTTTTAATTCGCTAAAGAAGAATGTTTCTCAACACTTGTGTAGTAACTCTTTAATTCTAACTTTCCAGGTAATGTGTTGAAGTCCACAAAATCAAAGGACATTTTTGAAGTAAATTTCCAAATTACTCGTATTAGATACCTAAGTTGTTACAAGAGTTTTAAAAAGCAAGATTCCAAATTTTCAAAATACCTTATGATCATTACATAAGGCCAATGCAACTCCACCTCGTGAAAGCACAGCTCTAGAATCCCCACAATTGGCAACTATTACCTCTTCCTTCCCCACAACCGCCACGACTGTCGTTGATCCAATTGTCGCCACTTCCGCCCCATTAATCATGTTCACCTCTTCATCCATCTTATAAAAATTCGTCGTCATCACTTTCGCCCAATTTATTTCTTCTAATTTCCCATCTTCTTCAAGAATTACTTCCATCAGTACCTTGTGCAACAAGTCACGGCAGACATGAACTACACATGACCCTCCATGTCCATCATAAACACCGAAAAAATCATAATTCGTCAATAAATCCAGCTTCACTGACAAAGCATCCTCCATTGTCTTCTTCCACCGATCAAAGAGATAGATCCATGTGAATATCTCGTAATGGATCGTAAATCCTCTGTTTCCTTGCTTACTTCATCGACATTACTGGGAGTTCTGGTCAAAACGACACCATTTTCTGAATGTTGCTGCTGATGATGAGAAGTTGTCTTACTCATGGTGAATAACAGAGACACTACAACCTCTTTTTTCTCTCTGTATTCTTCTCCATTTCTGATTTTCTCATCATCATCATTCGTTACTCCAATATTCTGATTTCGTTTCTTTTTGAAGCATTTGTAGTTGGTTACGGCAACATTGGCGTTAGTGCTATAGATGTCAGGCATTAATGTCCTGCACAATCGCTTCAATTGCTGACTAACATTAAAGACGAGAACACTTTTGCTGTTTTGCATTGAGATTAAAATCTTCCATTGCACCTGATTCCGACAATGTGGTTTGCCGGAAAACAGTTTTCGGCGAGGCGCCATAAAATTTATCATTAGTCATTGTTTGAAGGCTAAGAATATGACAAACACACTGCAGCCAGTAGGTGATTGATGGAAAATATGTAACACCTTATTTGTAGGGTTGTTCTGTCTTAATTTAAATATTATATTTATTTTTACTATAGATGTATCTATTGCGTTTAAATTCATTGCTAGGTAATATCAAAAGGTCTCATTTTGTATAGTAATCAATTGTGTGATCCTGTTGTTAATTTAATATTTTTTTTGCTTATTATGTAATAATTCTATTTTATTCTTTACTTGTAGTAGCTCTATCATATACTCAAAAAAAAATCGTAAATTTATCATTCGAATTATTAATACGTAACAACATGTAATACTCCTTCTGTCTCAATTTATATGACTTACTTTCATTTTTAGTCCGTCTAAAAAAGAATGACATATTTTAATATTAAATAATAATGTCACGCCCCAGATTCAAGGGTGCAACTGGCTCCTAATGCCAGAACTCAGGCTCGAGCTGACCCTGCTGAACCATTTGCTAGTAGCGCATGGCAGCCACAAACAGTCAAGAAAATAAATAAGTATATCTTGGCTTAAAATTAAGCCCTCGGCCGGCAAGGCCCCTGTCAACTGATCTATAAAGGAAACAGCTACTCCCAGGAAATCATATAAATAAATAACCAACTTGCACAGAAGTCCTGATTGGGCCGTCGAGGCTACCATGATATCTATACCAAAACTAAAAACAGGTAAATATTAGTACAATACATCAAACAGCTCACAAGCTTCAGCAAACCAACAACATAGGCCAGCATGGCCATAACGTAGCTATAAACCCCACACACTAGTCTGCAAGCCTTTAAGAGTAGTAAAGATTGGTGGGACAGGGCCCCAGCCTACCCATGAGAATATATACAACAAAAGGTAATAAACCTCCCAANTCTATTACGTTTAAATTCATTGATAGGTAATATCAAAAAGTCTCATTTTGTATAATAATCAATTGTGTGATCCTATTGTTTTATTTTTACTTATTATGTAATAATTCTATATTATTCTTTACTTGTAGTAGCTCTATTACATACTCAAATTTTTTTCGTAAATTTATCATTCAAATTATTAATATGTAACAATATGTAATACTTCTTCTGTCTCAATTTATATGACTTACTTTTCTTTTCAATCCGTCTAAAAAAGAATGACATATTTTTATATTAAATAACAATTTAACTTTAAAATGTGAAATAATTTATAGTCATACAAATTTCTACCATTCATTTTAGACCACAAATTTTATAAATCTTCCTTATTTTCTTAAAATTTGTGTCGAATCAAACTATCTCATATAAAATAGGACAAAAAAAGTAATGAAGAATAATATAATTCATTTAAGTATCTTATTTATTAAAATAACGGAAAAGGGCCAAAAATACTCTTGAACTATTTGAAAAGGTCTAAAAATATCCCTCATCCATCTATTGGGCTAAAAATTTTCTTATTGGATAAATTAAATCTCAACCCATTTAATTTTCTCATACCCACCCATTGTAGTGAACATGACCCAAACCCAATTAGAAGACCCATTAAAAAATAAAATACATTATATGAAACAAAATCAGTTGTTGAAGAGAGAACATTAAATAAAACTTGCCATTTTCCACATCAGGCGTAGACAGATATACTTGGGAACACTTGAGGCTACCATCAGCATCAAAGAAAACTAACAAATTGAGAATAGTAACAGAGCAAATTCTACAAACTATGCAAACCCAAATTCTCATGAATTAACAAAAGCTGATAGATTTCATAGATGATTGATTAGCCATCCACATTACACAAGATTTGTACAAGTAAGGAAGCTAATAACTAAAAGGAAATATTTTTACACCTATCATCAATCCCCAATACAGTAAAATTAAACATAAACTCTAAAGTTGATCAAATTCTTCAAGAGCTAGTGAATTTGGTAACAACCTTTGTGCCTAAACTCTAAAGTTGATCTCTAGTGGAATGTTTTTCACTTGTTTCTTCTAAATATTTTGAACTGATTTTACTTTAAAATTTTCGACGCCATTTTATGCTCATGTCATATTTAATTAATATTTTGAAGTTCTAATGGAGCCAAATTCCCAAATAATCATTTTTAATCAATTGATTGAATATTATCTTGAAAATTTTGAATAAGAAAAGAGGGAAGAAGAAAGAAGCTTGGGGTTAGGGGAGAAAGATTCAATCAATTTATTTTTTAATGGGTCTTCTAATTGGGTTTGGGTCAGGTTCACTACAATGGGGGTGGGTAGGAGAAAATTAAATGGGTTGAGATTTAATTTATTCAATAAGAAAATGACATGTAACAAATAATAATAATTATTATTATTATTTTTTAAAAAGTGATTGTTAGTTTTAACGGTAGAGATGGACCAAAAAGGTGGATGGAGGGGTTTTTTTAATCCAATAGATGAATGAAGGATATTTTTAAACCTTTTCAAATAAATTAAGGATATTTTTGACCATTTTCCGTTAAAATAATACAATACAAATAAGAATCAAATCGATGGTCCACAAATGGGAAGAAAGAATGAAAGAGCATGTGAAAGTTGAAAAAACAGGGGAATGGGGGTGGGTGGTGGGACAGACCTTAAACGAATTAATTTCATACACGTGTACGGTGGCGATGGAGTAGGAGATAAAAGGTGGCAAAAAGATGTTGGATTAATTGATACGATTTTTTGGAAAGTAAGAGGACCACTGTATACGTGTCGTTAAATTGAGTGGAGAGTATGCAACTTTCTTTTGTGGGAACCATACTATGGATTTGTCAGAATCAAAGGATGGAATTTTTATAAGACACGTGTTTGTTAGCAACTGATTTTCTTAAAATTGGACTTGTTTTTATGTGTCGATTTGCAATTAAATAATGTTATATGTTCCGTAAATCTCACTCTACTTTTTTATTTATTTATACTATAAATGTGATATGTTTGTCTTAAGATATTTATTGAAGTAGAAATAACTTCATCTCGAAGGTCACTCTATCTAACAAACATTTTTTACCATATAAATAAAATTTGTTGAAAAATAATTTGGAATTTCTTGTATATTTAATAAACTTCTCAACACAAATACATAGTCTAGGCCCCTATCACAGCAGCTCCGTCCATGAAGGAATAACATAAAGATGGGCTTGTTTCTGTCAATTGTCACAAACATGCACTAAATAAGTGACTGGAAAGGTTTGATGATATGTGATAGATGACCTTTCAAGACAAATATCAAATGGAAGAAAATACTACGTACTAATAAGTTAATGCTAAATCTCACATTGCCAAACCAAAAAAACAACCAACTGCTTTGCTTTGTTGAGTGTGGACTGATCAATTGCTAAAATATGGACAGAACCACACAGAATCTTATGTATAGAAATATCTAACAGAAATTCAGGTACAAGACACCACATTTCAAAAACAGCGTAGGGAAAACTCAACATGAACTACAAAAGAGAATAAAAGTTCAACAAGAACAGAGAAGAGGAGGAGGATCATGGATTAGAATATGAACATGTTCAGATTACTAACTGTTTTGATTAATTACTCCAATAACAGTACATAAGTATCTTCCTTAGTCTACACAAAAGTCACTATACAATATAAGTTTCTCATATGCACAAAAACATCTTGAATCCCAACCGAAGTAAAGAAGAGATGCCAAAATATGGTCTAGCTAAAATATTTTCGCTTATCAAAAACACCACGTGAATCAAGATTTCTTCGCCCTAGAGAAGTCCATCCATGGATACTGCAGAAGATCATGAACAAGATCAGTTAATATGAATATTCTTCGAGGGAGGGGGCAGGAGAGAAAAACACATTATCATAAAGTACCTTTTCCATAATAAACTTTAGCATCTCCTGGTTTTGCATTTCGTCTAGTGTTGGAAGACCTATTGCTTCATGTCGCTGATCAAACTGTAAAAGTATTATCCATCACACATTTAGAAGGCATCAATATCCATAAATACAACAAGAAATTCAGTTCTTGTGATCATGAATTTTCACCAAAAGAAGAACCAGTAAACAAGTAAATCAAACATCACTAGATTTGTCCCTTCTACAAAATGAAGATAACAACAATACCACTCCCAAGGTAAAAACATGTTCAAGTCCAGTAATTAAGTATGGCTAATGGCCGCAGATGAAACTGGTTGATACAACTTAGCATCATCAACAATAGCTATAGGAGAAGTAAACCTCCTATGCAAACAATCACCCATCATAACAACAAGAAGACAGTTCATTTATTTAAACACCATAGCATTCAGGGCTCCCAGATTATGCTATAATCCAATTGAGAGATAGGAAAAAATGGAACCTTTAAGACCTGAAGAACAAAATTCTATTAATTGTACGGAACTATCAATGTCGGTCAACACTGTGGCCCTTTAGAGTTTAGTTTCGTTCTTGTGTCATACAAAAGATTCTACTAAAAAAATTGTATAACCAAGTATCTATGTTTTTCTATAAAGCACCTTCAATACTTACCTTTCATAACTAACCTCAAATCCAGATGTACATTTTGATTTCATAATTATGAACCAAAATATACTAGAAGAATTTTAGGCTCAAAAGTAGCTTCCTAAACTCCAAATCTGAAGTTTTTTCTCATAAAAACATTTCTATCCTAAGTTTCTACAAACTAAACCAGAAGTACTTTTTTGGGCATTTACCAAGCATGTCAAGTAAAGGTGTCAAGAAGGGACCCATTTTTTCAAATGCAAAAGGAAATTTTTGGGGATACTAGTAGAGCACATAGTAATGATAAATTTGTACTAATGCGAACAACAAATGACTCATAAGATATAGGATAAGCACAAATTATGCAGTACCTACCATGGCAGTGATGCTAGAAACTTCCATATGAATACCATAATTGAGGGTTTACTTGGCAGAGATATGTAAAAATGAAGTGACAACAGAATTCCGACATAAAAAGGTGTTACCATAGCAGAACAATTCCAACTAACAATAAAACCATACCATAATAGTTTCAACACTAGATTGAATCTCCGGGTCCAATTCTGATAGCCTGGTAATTTCAGGTTCAACTTTCTCGATATCGAGTTCAGGTTCACCTTTAACTACCCATTTCCACAAGTTTATCTTGTCTATCTTAGTAAGGAGTACAGAGATGGATTTCTGATCCTCTGCAAAGATGTTGGCAATAGTTAGTTCGTGATCTTGTGTTCCTCAAAGTAAAGCTGCATTGTTCTTGCACAGATTATAGTAAGATCAACTAGCAAACTATTGGATTAGTAGGTACATGCCTATACTCTGAAACTATGTACCACAGTGAAAATCAACTGCAGGGTGCTAATAACAGCAGATGTAAATAGAAAAAAAATTCAAGCAACCATGCATCAATACATGACAGCAATTTACCTAAGGTCTAGAAACAAGCCTCAACTTTGACAGGTCGATAGAGTCCTCCCTGCCACCACAAAGAGGATGAATGTTAATATACAGGCTCAGAAGGAAATCATGCAAATCTTACACATTTTGAAATGGAAAAACATCAAATGATATCTCTGAATGACTAGAAACAGGAGAACACACTAACATCAATTATTGGAGGTTGACCCTTTAGTCCGACTGTAAGATGGTTCATTTTTATATCGCAAATGATAAACCTGATTTTGTTCCCTGAGGTACAGGAATGTTGACATTAACCTCCTGTAATGATTGACCCCAAGAGTAGTTGTCCAGATCAAGGTCGTTGCCTATGTTGGGAGCTGTGTACATATCAGCAGAAAGAGCAATAAGCTATTGGAGATGCAAAATAAATAAGGCTGTTCGGTAACACCAATTAACATATAAAGTTGGAATATGATGAGAACAAAGAATCACCAAGTGTAATATGGAGTTTGGAATTTCAAGAAAATACACAATGAACAATGGTATAGCAGAGAATTGGAGTTAAAGGGCCTTCTGCAAAAAAATATAAACAGTATGCCACAAACGTACACACCTACACAGCTTAGAAAGAGAATACTAGTTCAAACTGAATACGGTCAATCTTCTGATGACATAAAGGTTAATAAGACCAAGTCCAGCGACAAATAAAGGAGACAACAAAAGAAAGCCACAACATCGACCCTCCCTCAGCAGATTGGCACAATGCAAATGAAAATCGCATAAATCCTATGCTATCAAATTCCAAACTACAAGAGAGCAAGAGTAGGGCTTCAATCATGTGCTAATGATCTGAAACCACTTAGCCATTAACTTTCACTAAAATGTTGTGCAAATATAACTCTAAAGATCAAGAATGAAGCTTCAATTGGGCTATTTGATACACTTATTCATTTTCAGAACATTAGGCTCTAAACACACTTGATAAGTGCAAACATTTGAAACGACTTAGCCATCAACTATAATTGCTTTACAAATCGAACTCAAATAAACTTTACTTATGACTAATAACCATAAAAATATATATCAGATGATATTCAAGATCAAGATTCAAATCAATAATTATTATATCTTTTTCCCTGAGTGGTAATCTCGAAACCCAAGGGTTCAAGGGAGTGAAATTGAAGCACAAGTTAGGACAATCAGTATGTAACCATTGTGTTAACTCATTTCCTAAAATTCTTACCCGAAAGCTACACGCCTCTAACTAAATACTCCTCTAACTCTAAAACACCAGGGGGAAAAAGTAAAACACAGATGAGACATTTTGTTTAAATAAAAAATACCTAAAAGCTCCTTCTTGTTCTCTTCAATGGCCTCAGTAGTGATAATGGCCTCCTTAACCTCCTGTACAGATTGATCCCAAGAGTAGTTGTCCAGATCAAGGCCATTGCCTATGTTGGGAGCTATGTACATATCAGCAGAAAGAGCAATAAGCTACTGGTGATGCAAAACAAACAAGGTTGTTCGGTAACACCAATTAACATATAAAGTTGGAATATGATGAGAACAAAGAATAACCAAGTGTAATATGGAGTTTGGAATTTCAAGAAAATACACAACGAATAATGCTATAGTAGAGAATTGGAGTTAAAGGACCTTCTGCAAAAAAAATATAAACAGTATGCCACAAGCGTACACACCTACACAACTTAGAAAAAGGAATACTAGTTCAAACTGAATACAGTCAACCTTCTGATGACATAAAAGGTAAGAAGACCAAGTCCTGCAACAAATAAAAGAGACAACAAAAGAAACCCACAACATCGACCCTCTCTCAGCAGATTGGCACAACGCAAATGAAAACCACATAAGTCCTCTGCTATCAAATTCCAATTCCCATAGAGCAAGAGTAGGGCTTCAATCTGGGATAATGGATATTCTTTTTTTTTCTTTGATCAAACTATTGTATGTTCTTTTTAAAAGAAAATTAGAATCAAAACATACTTGATAAATGATAACATCTGAAAACACTTAACCATTAACTTTCACTAAAATGTTGTAAAAATATAACTCTAAAGATCAAGAATGAAGCTTCAAATGGGCTATTTGATACACTTATTTGTTTTCAGAACATTAGGCTTTAAACACACTTTAAAAGTGCAAACATTTGAAACCACTTAGCCATCAACTATCATTTCTTTACAAACCTAACTCAAATAAACTTTACTTATGGCTAATAACCATAAAAATATATATCAAATGATATTCAAGATCAAGATTCAAACCAATAATTATTATATTTTTTCCCTGAGTGATAATCTCGAAACCCAAGGGTTCAAGGAAGTGGAATTGAAGCACAACTTAGGACAATCAGTATGTAACCATTGTGTCCATATTCATAACTCATTCCCAGAATTCCTACTGGGAAGAAAAGTAAAAACACGGATGAGTCATTTTGTTAAAGAAAAATACCCTTCTTGTCCTCCTCAGTAGCGTTAATGGCCTCCTCTACCTTCGTCTCGTTAGAAGGCTTTGGTGATACAGGTGACGATGACAGTGGTTTGTCATCTTGCTCATTGTATTTGGAAATGATCACCATTGATAAACTCAATATACAGTTGAGAGTTTCAGGGTTTTGGCGGTGAAATTTTGAATTATGTAGAATTGAGGCTGATTATTTATATGTATAGAGGGAAATGAAAAGTGGAGGTAGCCTCTAGAATATTCCAGAAGATAGATCTTGTGGGATGAGTTCAAAATGCAATATAAAATGGGTAAAACACAAACCATAATGTTATTGGTGGAATACACTTGACTCTCCTTCTCTGTATATGTATTTCACAATATATTTGAGTTTCACAATTTTATTTATATATGTGTATTCCTGATACGCTCAAATTACACCTCCCTAAAGAAGTATAAGCGATCATTATCAAGTAAAGAACCCAACTTGTAGGTTGGGGTCGATCCCACGAGGAAAATGGTTTAGACTTTACTTTAACCAACAATTATATTCAATTAGCCAAAATACTTCCGGAAACAAGAAATAAAAAGGGGGGGATTTGTGAAACAAATTGTAAGAATTCAGTAAGTAATCAATAATCAAAAGTCAATTTCGGTTGTTATCAAGATGAGAAAATTAACTAGGGTAAACGTGTTCCCCACAAGCTCATAACTCAGTAATCCTAGTAATCGCAATCATTTCCTAGTGTGTTACATGCAAAGTGAAAAGTTAGGTATCTCTAAATCCTTTATCCGGCATCTAGAGAATTTCACCCCGTACCTTGATCCGGCTACGTGTGTATAATTTACTAACCCTTACCTTTATCTCATATTAGACATAATAATCGATGTTTGGCTTAGTTATTACTTCGCACCAATCGACACTAGCATATTAGATAGTATCACACTAAATCTATGTTGATAATTCTTTTCTTGTTGATTACCTCCTTGATCCGGCAAGTAGCAACAAGGCGAATACTAACGCGTGCACTCATTAAAAAGACTTTTAAATGAAAGAATTATCAATGCATGTAAAACACTATTCAAGGATTACTTATTTACTATTCATACTTTGTTAATCGCTCATGGTTCCCACAACCCTAGTTGTAGATTTAGTTACCCATACTAGCAAGAACACAATTCATAATATTAGATGAATAAATCATGAACTTACGTAACGAGAATAATAAACCCAGAATTTCAACTTGAATTGCAAAGCCAAAATCTTCAAAACGAATGTAGGAAATCAATAATTGCTAGGGTTGCAACTTAATCTCCAAAGTCACAAAGTAAAAATAGAATAATAATGTTTAACCCCCAAAAACGAGGTTTACATGTCCTATTTATAGAAAACAAATCCTAAATTAAAAGGGAAACAAATTAAGGAAAGTTTATTCAGGTACGCGTCTTCAATCCACGAGACTGACTTACGGACCGACGATGGATCTACGGTCCTAAGTCCCTTCCGTCAGCCAGGACTTAGAAAATATTTCTGCTTCCAAAAAATCAACTTCTCTGAAGCAAACGACAGACTAACAGTACGGACCGTAGATCGATCTACGGTCTGTCAATCCCCTCTGTAGCTCCATACTTAGAATCTTCAAAAATCAGGTACTGGAACCCTCGCAGTATCATTCTACGGATCAACAGTATGGTCCGTAGATCAATCTACGGACCGTAAATGGACACCGTGGTTCCACACTTCGTCAGATTTCCCTGATTTGTCCTCAATACCATGCCTGTTGATCTACGGTCATCACCTATGGACCGTGAATGGACTTACGGTCCGTAGATCACCTCTGTGAGTGCCCTATTTCTACAATTCTTTCAGCTGTCTCTATACTTCCGCGCCTGAACACCTTTCCTGCAAAACATGATAAAAACACATAGAAACCAATATAAAAAGGCCCTAGACATACACAACTTGTAAGTGAAATGTATTAGAAATACCGTAAACTCACGGTATATCAACACCCTCAACTTAAATTTGTTGTTTGTCCTCAAGCGACGCACTACAACTCTAAACGACACTTGTGTAGAAGCAAGCATTTTCAAACCCAAGCAATCACATGGCTCCCTACCCTCCTCATTGTTTTGGGTGCACATTCGTTCTTTTAGACTCGACAAGCCAATTCATGTGGATCACACCATGACACAGATGGACCAACTGACACACAACATACACCTTCTCACTATCACCAAAGTACCAACTTTCCGACAATGTAACTAGTGCCCTTACTTCAAACGAAATCTCCTTTTCCCAAGAATGAATGACATCATAGTACAATAATTTATTCAACACTCACGCTCATAAGTAATTTCAAATACAGTTAGTGCTCAATGCCATAAGTTTGCCCTTATTTTCACTGCTTAGACTCTCCAAAATAGACTCTAGGATCACTATAGGGCTTTCTTGGCTTGTATCGTAGGCTCAGGGTCAGGGGTGGTACATTTGTGTACTGCTTAGTGACTTTCTGCCCTCCTTGACATTACACTCGGCTTTCAACCTCTTTTTGCCCTATTTTTGTCATCCTATCATTTTACTTTCTTTCCCTTAATTTTCTTCAACCACGAATATGACCTCAGACTTTGCAGCTCTTTTTACTTTTATTTTATTTTAATTTTTTTTTCCTTTTAGCTTTCAACAAGTCACATCCTTTTATCTTTTTTTTTTCACATCACTCTTTTCATACCCATTTTTCTTTCAGTTCCCTCTTTTATAGTCACCCTCAACTTATGGATTTTCCATTAGTTGAGGTACACAATATCCTATGTCAGGTCAAGGCCAAGATTGAGGTTGCTTACATTAGCCACCCTCAACTTAGGCTTTTGGCCTAAGTCAAAGTGCACAGGTCCAAGGAGGGATCGGGGCCAACATAGTAGATTAAGGGAAAGTGAGATCAGGGTTTAGAAAGAAATGGTTTAATTTTAGGCTCAAATTATTTGGATCAAAGGGAGCATTTATTTCATTTGGTTGGATCCTTCTTTTAGGCTATTTGTGGATTTTTCAGAACAATGGCCTATGATCACTTCCTAACCTCTAGATTGAATTGTCTTAGCAGGACTAACCAGGCAAGTTCTAGCTTTGCACAAAAACTGTTTGAACACAACGATTCTCACACACTCTTGGCACATCATTCCATCATCAGGTTATTAGATTACCCAGTTCAAGTTTCAGCTTAAGTTATGCTATCAAGTTGGTTCATGATTATGTCATACTCAGAGCCAGCACATTCAACTAATCGTAGCCTATAACTTCTAGCATCCATCCCAAAATCTGACGGGTATCATTTTTCATTGGCCATCATGCTTCATTCTGTATCATGCTTCTACACATACAATCCTAAAACATGCCGGTTCAACAAAAACTAAACAGTCCCTTGGGGAAAAAGAACACAGGCAAGAAAACCCCAAGAGAGGATTCATGAGTTGGGTTATTCAGATTTCACCCTATCACTCACAATCCATTTACCCCACCCCCAACAAAAATAGATGCAGTTGTCCCCAATGCATACATAAACAGTAAAAGCAAATGGAATGGGTGAAGCAAACCTGTGGCGCAAAGCGCCGGCGAATCATCAACAAGCAGGAGGGTCCGATTTCCAGAAACCCGCTGGAACAATAGTGGGGGCACCCTCAGTAGTGCCCACATCAACAATCATAGCACCTTCAGTAGTGCTCTCTAACAATCTCTCCGCACCATCAGTGGTGCTCACCACATCCCTCAAAACAGGCTGAACCTCTGCAACTGGGGCAGAGCTCGATGCCCCTGCAACTCTCTCGCGCACCCTCTGTTGGCGCAACTCTTCGTCTACAATTGATGCCCTCCTAGCCTCCTTCTCCTGCCGACCCTGTCTCTTGTGAGCTTTCTCTTTTTCCGTGAGATGAGAATAGTGCCGCTTGCCTTTGGCATATGTCAGTACAGGCCCCTCCTCGGCGGTCCTACTGAATAGAGCATCTAGCACTGTATCATCAGTCAGTGCAGTAGGAGCAGCCTGAGTCTCAATTGAAGGTGCAACAATAATGGCATCAACGTCAGTCCGGAGGCTGGCTACGTCAGCCTGCAAAGCATATAGGTCTAAGGCTGGAGCTGATCACTCGAGGACTCGCAACTCAAACACATCAAGACGCTTATTAATAGCTTGGACCTTTCGGTCCATCATCCCCTCCATCCTGCACTCCATTCTGGACTCGGACTCGGCGATTGACTTTTGCATCCACAGCTGGATGTGATGCAGCAGGGTGGCCATCTGAGCTTCTAACTTTTGTACTCTGGCCAAAGGGACAACAGTAGCTCCTAACTGCGGTGTGGATCGGGAAGAGCAAGGAGTTATACTAGGTGCCTGAGATGAGGAGCCCGGGACAGTGTCGGTGTGATCGGGGATGCTAAGGTCATCACCCTGTGCCTGCCCTACTGTGTCTGCAAGATCGGCACCCAAAGGAGGTACCTCAACCTGAGGCTCTCTGCGAAATGCTGCCACATTAGCCTCATCTCGAATAAGGCCGATGTCCAATGCCCCTGTAGGGTGGACTAACTTGTCGCAATGCCAGATCGGCACTCCAGAGTCCCTACACAAATGGAAAATTAGACAGGGGAAGGGGTAGGTGGTGGAGGTCCTGAATGCCCTCTCGTGAATCTCTGCTAGCAGCATGCGGGCAAAGTCGATCTCCACTCCTGCTACCAATGCTGCAACCATGACCGCTCTGTCCCAAGTGACTTGATTATCAGCTTTTGTAGGCGACACTCTGTTACGCACCAGCAGCCAGAAGAACTTGACCACAAAATTTAGTGTGGCCTTCCGGATGCCCAACCGTGGAGCGGTAACCCATTCTGCACGCTCGCCATCTACAGCAATGCACCTGGCCAACCATAATAGAACAGTCTCTCGCTGCTCAGCATTCCTCTAAAAAGCACCACTCAGCACGATGTCCCATCTGTAGTCAAACTCAGCTGTGTTGAGAGACCAAAAATGACTTGTAGTAGGACCATAGAGAAAACGTCTGATCGTGGCAGGGGATATGTCCACCGGGCACCCTCGAACCAAAGTGGAAGTGAGCGGATCCTGCGCTAGTGGCTTTGACCGCTTGGAAATGGAACTGCGGAGAGTGGCAGCATACGAAGCATAGAACTCCCACACAATCTCCTCGTTGTATGTCCCTGGGTCTCGAGCCATCCAGTCACACTTGTGAGGGTTGAACAGCCGGTGAATGTCTGGAACAGTATGCAGGCTCCCCGTAAGGACTCTGCGCTCCTCTGTAATTAGTCGGACCATTTTTTGTTTGTCGTAGACCATCTCAGCATCCCTATAAATCTGCAATTGACCCTATACACACCACCTATTTATCTCGCCTGCTACAGGAGTGGGGTCATCATTCCGTGGTGCAGGTATGGATTCTGAGCTATTTGCCTCATCAGACGAGGCTGCTTGGTCATTCTCTCCAGACCCTGTGGATGATTTGGCATTGGACCCTGTAGCATGGGCAGACTCGGATCGTGAAGAGTGGGCAGACTCGGAGCCTGAAGCATGGGCAGACTCGGACCCGGACATAGACCTCTCTTAACTGGAAGCAGCCCCAGTTGGTGACCCGATCAGTGTGTGCTCCTCATCAGACTGGGAGACAGTGATTACGTCGGGAAACACCTTCCGGGGGGTGCCTCTGTGTGCAGTGCGAGAAGTCCTAGGGTTGAGAGGCACATATGTTGGATAAGTGTCGGCGTCTGTGTCCTCATCAATTAACCGGAAACTAGGGGCAACAGATTTGGACTTGCCTCTCTTTGAGTAGGTAATCACGAACATTTGGATCACTAATAGTTTCTAAATTTTTCATTAAAATTTTAGTTTCGTCTCTAAATTCCTTGGCTTTGAAATATCTATCTACCCTTTTGTCGTCCTGTTGTTTGGATGTAGTAGACTCTGATAACATCTTCCCAAGTCGATTATTTTCGGTTTCAAAAAGTTTCATAGCTGACGAAAGACCTTTATCTTTTGATCTCTTTAATTTTGATTTCTTCACCCCAATAGGCCGTTCAGATTAAGTGTAATGACTTGAAAAATTCTCATTTAAATTAAGTGAAAAAAGATGATAAGTTAGGAGATGATACTATAGGTGATGTAGGACTAGGAGCCTCAGACTCGATTGCAAAGTAGAGCCTTGTCCTCGAACTTTTTGCAATCACGTTTTGCAATTATTGCAGAATAGTCACGTTTTTTGAGAAAGGAAATGCTATATGATATAATGACTACATGTATTATACTGCACACCATGATAATTGAGGATGAACGTGATCTCAATGAACAATTCAAGATGCCGTAGAGGCTCCAACTCCAACTATAGAAATGGTGGTAGATTAAAATCTCCGGTTCGAACAATTTTTAGCTAGACATAAAAAAATTAAGGACAAAAATACTCATTTTGAACTCCGTAATGCATTAATAGTGCATTTATGGGAGCAACGTAATAATTTTGAAAATTGAGTGTTTATGTAATTATATGTCACTTTTATTTGAATTTGTCCCCTAATTTATGTATTATATTATATTTTCTTGCATTTTATGTTATTTAAAAATTTAGAATAAAATATAATTTCATATCACATTAAAAATTATATAAAGTAATTATTTGGGAAAAAAGAAATAAAGGATTTATATTATGAAATAAGAAAATAAGAATGAAATAGAAATAATAATATAATATTGAGGAGAGAGAAAAAAATTCCTTTTTAGAGAGTAAAATAGAGAATTGGGTTGGAGTTGATTGTCTGAAAAAATAGAGAACTCTATATTTGGAGAGTAAAATAGAGGATTGGATTGGAGATGTCCTAAGTCTTGTCTCCATCTACCATTGTGCATGTCATTAATTGCCCTAGTAAACTCTACAGATATTCCTCTAGCCTCCAAGAATCTCCAAAGAATATTTTGTCGTATGTTTTTTCTAGGTCGATGAATACTATGTGTAGGTCCTTCTTCCTCTCTCTATAGAGTTTCACCATTCTCCCTGACTTCTATAATTGAGTGTATCTGCATAAATCCGAACTAATTCTTCAAAACAGACACACCTCTCTTCCATGATTTAGACTAACTTGGGTATCAATTTTGATTGTTGTAACGTCTCCCTTCCTTTCCCTCACTCTTCTCCTATGCTCCTTTAGTTTGAAATATTGAACGAGTTTTCGCTATTAATGTCAACAAAAGAGATAATGACAACGATAGACTAGGTTTTATTTATTAGCATGATTTATCAATTTAGGCAAATTAGAGCCACATACCTCCAAAAGAAAACAAAACCTAAAAAGGGTAAGTTACATATTTGGCCGATTTGACAAATTAATTACATTGTCAACAAAAATATACACTATTTTGTATTAAGAGTTTATATTTTATTCATATCATACAATACTATATAAAAAAATATACATTTATTGCCAATTATTTTGATGGCGGATATACAATGTCGTTGTCCCTTAAAACTAAGTAGTCGCGGCACTTTGGACCCTCTGCTTATATTGCCAAAAGTTAGGACTATACATCTAAACTTGAAGAAAATTTCCTTCATATCTTAACATTTATCATATTTATATGATACACTTTTAACATCACTTTTTAAAGGTCAATTGCATTACCACTTTTGAAATTCAAAAATCCGAAAGGTGTTTAAATCAATTCGGTGTTTGTGTAATAGCGTGGAAACATCTTTGGGAAGCAAAAATAAAAATTTTGATATATGTTTTCTTGTATATCAATGTATATTGTCTCTGTATATCGGTGTATTTGATGTATATTTTTGTATACTCGTGATAAATGTATTTTGTGTATGTAATATTCACACATGATATACCTGATTGTGTTGATGTTTTGCAATTCCATTTAAAATCTGAAATTCCAAATTAGCTCAAATCATATCTGATTTTCCTCATATTTACTAGTGTATAATTTTGTCTAGGTATTTTCAACGGATTCCAACCACATTCACTCCAAAAAAAAAAAAAACTGTTGAAAAAATTAAATTAGAGTTTAGTTGTGAATTCAAATTTTGAGTTTTTATAAGGTTTTGTCAGTGATGAACTAAGCAAATTTTGTGATAGTTGTGGAGAAATAAATTATCGAAAAATGTGGCAAAAATCGAGCTTCCGGATGACCTGATTTTTTTCCGATGAAAGAGGAAATTGAGGGATTGATGGAGAAAGAGATTTAGGGTGGAATTGAGGAAAAGTGTTGAGAAAGAGGAAGATGAAATCATAAGAGTTATTTGTTGTCAAATTATTTGGGTTATAGGTGCCAATACTAATTGTTGGCTTATTTGATATATTTGGTAGTTTACCCAAATCATACTAGTTTAGGAACTAATTATTTATTATGTTTGTAATATTATGAATCTTATCAGATTTTAGATTTCGATATATGTTACCGGCACATCCAGATACATGTATCTCGAATATATGGAATAAAAATTAGGTGTAATTTGTTTAGATACAATGTATCCAAGTAGATTTGCATTTATTTAGAATACATATTAAACAAATTTCAGTCGTCTCCCTCCTATCTTGCTCACGTATCTGGTATCCCAGATACATGTATCTAATGTTAGATACATGTATTTAGTGTGATTTACATGTATCTGAAATATATAGATAAATCTCACTTGCCTCCCAACCATTTTTGCTCGCCTCTCTTCCTATTTCAGCTTATGAGGTTGCAAAGAACATGTATCTAAATGCACTTGAATTGAAATCTGAAATGAAATTATTAATTAGTCAGATAATATGCGACTATTTCAAATCATAGGGAGAATTAATAAATATGACTGAAATGTTTGCGTAATTAGGTAGCTTTCATATCTTTTAAGATATATAAGGTGTCAAATTCTTCTAGTTCTCAGTTTGCATGAATAATTAACCTAAATAATTGCTCACCCAGTCACTTAAATTAAAAATAGCCAATATATATCTGTGTAAAGATCCTTTCATGCAATAACTTAGGCAGGATATATATTTTTTTTTGCTAGAGATGTCACATTTTAAAATAAGAACAAATAAATGAAATACTACAAAACCATATTTAAAAAGAACACAATATAAACAAAACAAAAAAAAAAATCACGTATATAACTAAACTCTTCCCAATTAGTTTAATTTTTTTGAAAAAATATTCAATAATCTCATTAAAAATAAATTAAACACTTCTTTTTTCGATATCAGACATCAAACGATTATTTAAAAACTTATCATTATTTTAATTCCGTAAATAAATCTTAATCAATTTCATTAGGGAGAAAATAAGATGAGAGGAAGAAAAATATAATTATTCAATTTCATTAGTGGTGTCATTTTATTCAATTTGACCATTTATTTCTTCCATACAATTATATATGCATATTTAATAAAAGTTTATTGATAAAATATTAATGTCAAATGACATCGCTTGATCTAAGGTAAATCCATATTTGCTTTCATTAAACAACGCAAAAGGGCGGGGCGGGGCGGTGCACATGTAGGTGCGAGGTGGGTTAAAACAAAATTTTCTAAGCTCAAAGTGGGTGCGGAGCGAGGGTGGGTTGAACGAAACCCCCGGACCATTTATCATTATAGTTTCTCATTTCTATGTCTATCTCAAGTCTCGGCAAAATTAATGGCCTATTTGATTTGCATTGTTTCTAACAGATTTATAGTCAGTAGTAATAACAATGTTGTTCAAAAAATATTAATATTGAATAATCATTAATTATCACTAATTTCTATTTATCAATTATTTATAATATATAAGAAATACAATCCGACTTTAGGCAAGAAAACTGAAAAAATAACATTTTACTTAAATTTACAAAAATAGAAATGCAAAAAAAACGTTTAAAATTTTTGCAAGTTAAGCTCAAGCTGTAGCACACCCGCATGTCCAGCCCCATTACTATCCCTAGCTTTCAGGAGAAATGATTTTCATGAAATTGTGTTATTTAGAATAGTATATATTTTTTGAAAGATAAGTGGTTTTTACTTATTTTATGTTGTTTAGTTCGTAATTAAGAAGAAAATATTATCTTAAAACATTTAGATATGATTTGGACATTTAAAATTAAATCTTGTCCGAATGCTCTTTTTTATTCTAGTGCTTGAAGAGCACTTATTAGTTCTTCAATAAGGATGATGGTAGAGAGATCTTTAGACTATTTCAAAGATGAAATTTTAGACTTATATCTCTCAGGAATTGTCACACAAAAATTTCTACTATTCTGTCATTTTTTAAATCATCGTCAAATAATCTAATTTTGTTAACAATTAAAGAAATCTTGCCATAACACTTAACAATAGTTTCATCACCTTGTATTCTAAAAGATTCAAAATTCCTTTTCAAATTCAAAATTCTTTTGTTGTCTTGCAAGCAATGATTTTAGATAAAATCAAAGCCGCGGCAGAATTTTGAATTACAGTTTTGGTTTTGAATTTTTTTTCATCCAAATGAGATTTAATCTGAGCAAGAATAGGATTTTCCTAAAAGAGGTTGTAAGGATATATCTTCCATCACAATTTCCCACATATCATGGGATCCAAGATATGTATTCATTTTTACAGACCAAATAATTAAAAAGAAAATATTATTTCAAGAGCATTATAATAGAACTTGAACAAATACTATAGCACTGGACCCAAATCTCCACCCTTTAAACGGATTAGTATGAGATTTTCATTGTTTAGCGATAAAATTTATCTGTCCCTAATTAGAAAACTAAAAAAAAGTTGTTGCCATTAGCATTAATAGGTCAAAAGAAATGTAATGCAGCGTTATGTTTGGTCCCATAAGTCTCTATCATCCGATGTATATTGCACATGGATTATGAATAGGATTATTATAAGACATAGACTAATTGATAGCAAAGTATATATAGTGGTACTAGCTAGCTACTATGTTGTTGTTGTAGACATGCACTTATCTTCGTGTCTATGATACCAACAGGAGCTAAAACTAAAACCCAATTTGAGAATGTCATTTTCTTTAATAATGATATAATTTAATTAATGTCACATGCAAGTGGCCTATTTCAAACTTTATAAACAAAAAAAAGAGAAAAAACAATTCCAAATGATCCTTGTCTAGTCAGTCCCTTTTATGTTGAGGCTGTAAAATTAGGTGGCACATCTATATATTAGTATACTTAGATGCCATCCGTGTTAGCACAGATCTAATAATTTATGTTATAATAAATTTTCTTCGTTGTAATTTATGTGATTTATTTCTTTTAAAGTATTTAAAAAGAGATATTTCTTTTAAGATTTAGAAATTAGTTAGATAATTTTGTGACGATTTATAGTTATATAAATATTATAAGATATTTAATGAAATTGACAATTTCAAAAGCTTGACAATCACACAAATATTATAACATATTTAATATTAAGAATTTCGTGCTTAAATACATGAATTAACATCAATGAAGAATAGTCGTTAATTAGTCGGCAAAAATGGATGACAGCCCTAACCTATTTCTCAAGTGGATCTCATATAGCAAACGACTCGTATTTTCCTTTTATTTTGTCTAAACAAAGAATGCTCCCTTTTAAATTCAAAAATAATTTTTTTTATAAGTATATGAACTATAAAAAATCTTCTTAAATTGAGAAAGCACATTAAAGTAATTAATAATTATAATTACTTCAAAATAGGAATATTGTAGAGTAAATTTTAGGTTTAGCAAACATAAAAATCATATTTGTATGTTATAGCTATAGTTTGTATAATTGCGCTCTATAGCAAACTTTATGTTTGCTATGACTATTAATATGTATATTTTGGTATACATATATATAAAAAATCAATTGTGTAATCTGTTTCGGTATACATATACAAAATAATCAATTGTATAATATGTGTTTGTATAAAGCGAGGAAGAGAGAAAGACAAAAGAAAACTGGGCAGAGAAAGATCTATATTTGTATAATTATAAGTGTATAGGACGAAAATATATGTATTTGTATTTGTATATATAATTTTCTCTCGCTTTATACAAACACAAACGCATTTTATACATTTGTGTTTGTATAAAAGTGAGAGAGGCGAGAAAGCCAGCGAGAAACGAGAGTGGCGAGCGAGAATTTCAGGGAGAGATGCGAATAGCAACAGTTTGCTACGGGTTACAATTAAATCAAACTGTGGTTATAGCATTTAATTTAAATTAATAGTTTGATATTTTATACAATTTTCCTAATATTGTAATTGTATTATATATTTTTATCACCAAATGATTGGCCAAGTACAAAATTGCTAAATTGAGTGTGGACCAAAGCAAATAAAAGATAGCCAACTAAAGGAAGTGTAAAGTCGAGCTCACAGGTCAGAGAAAGATAATTTTACAATTTTAAAACGTGTATGAAGAAATATGAAAGTGGACCCACAAGTTCTCAAGCCTCTCTTTTATATATAATTTTTTTATTTTTTCACTCGATATTTGTAGCATATATTGAAGCCCTGACTAAATTTGAATCTTGTATGATAGGGATCATTCGGACATGGCGCTCCCAAATCCAACGTGATTTTTTCTATATTCAGAATTTGAATTCGAGACCTTTAATTAAGGATAAAACAGTCTATCACTACACCACAACACATGTTGCTCAGAGTCATTCACATTTAGTTGGGCTCATGAAATTTTTTTGTGGGTTCCATTTATATTTGTACCTTTTTCGTTTATTTTTATTAGATGACTTTGAATTTCACATATCTCTTAAATTAATGATTAATACGAGTATTTTATCATAATGTTCATACTAATTGATATATAATTTTATCATGATTTGAGATTTTTCAAATATAAAAATTGACTCACAAGTCTATATTTTGTNTCATGAAATTTTTTTGTGGGTTCCATTTATATTTGTACCTTTTTCGTTTATTTTTATTAGATGACTTTGAATTTCACATATCTCTTAAATTAATGATTAATACGAGTATTTTATCATAATGTTCATACTAATTGATATATAATTTTAAATCTCAAAAAATAGTTTAGTGAATAAGTGATTAATGTTGAGGGTAAAACTTGAAGAAGAAAAAAAGATTTTCTATTGATATGCTAAAAATAAGTAAAAGAAAAAAAAATTATATAGTGAACACATAAAAATGAACAAAGAGAGTATTTGACATCTACTATTGCTTTTCCCCGTCCGAGAATCTCCATCTGCTCTAAGTGGGCGCGAGCTAGAGTCCTCATGTCAGCTTGGTTGTTCAAAAGACTGTCTCTTTACCCCTTGCATCTTCATCTTTTCGAAAGCCCAGACCATTTCTCTGGATCTACATTAGTCCTATTTCAGGTGCAAAACCTCTTCAATAAAGACCTCTTTTTTTTATTTCTCCCCCGAAATTTTATCGAAAAAGTCAAAGGATAAAGAAAATTTGTTGTAGCAACCAATGTTCTTTTTATTGACATGGAAAAGATAAAAAAAAAAAAAAAAAAGAGCTTGTGTGGTTATTCATTTTTTTTCACCTCTAAGTTGTCGGTTTGACTATATAAAAATGCAATTCACCTTTTTCCTTGAATAAATTCATTTTAGGGATAAGGTATAAATACCCCTAAACTAAACTATGACTGAAATACCACTCACCCATTTTAAATTAACTAAGATCATATTATCCATCCCAACTCAATTTTTCTATATTTTCGCCCCATTTTGTAATGATGTGACACTTTCAACCAAGTTAATCGATACTTATATAATAATGATTAAATTACAGTTTTACCCTTAGATATATCAAGTCGCAAGACCTTAGGATCTAAAAGATTGTGCTACGTATATTTTCACTTGTGCAGTTAGGACATGTGATATGAAATAGTGGGATGAAATCACCATTTGGATATATGCGATTTCACTCTGATTTCATCTCATGATTTCATATCATGAGATGAAATTTCATATTCTCCAAAAATCATAATTTGAGATTTTTCAAATATAAAAATTGACTCACAAGTCTATATTTTGTAAAACTAATCTCACATTTATATCTATTAACCATTTATTTCATATGTAAATAAAATTTATAATTCATATTATTACTTTTTAAATCATTTACATCTCATGTAATGATTATTTCTCGCTAATATAGAATTTATTATTACTTCAAATCAATTTCTACTTTACCATTTATATTCACCAAATTCATTATTTTTATCAAATTTATTTACCAATCAAATTGAACAACAAATTGCTCAAAGTAACAATGTTCGTCTTCTTAGTCATATGAACGAGAAATGAAGTTCAACGTGAGAAAATTGTCCGTACTATGTGGGAGAACTATATTAAAGATTAGTACACCACAACTTATATATGTTTAATTTTTTTTATTGAATTAAAACTTGATCAATTAATTTTGTATTTTTTTAAGAATATCTTTGTGATAGTGTATTATGGGATTTTATAAACTTTTGTTTATTCAGTAAGATTGTATAAAGAATTGGGACAATTTTAATAGTTTTACAACTTATGAAGTTTTTATGTTTTCTTTTTGAGAAAACATACAACATAAAAAGTCCAAATTGCATGTCCAAACAAAACTTTAACTTCATCTGATAATTTCATCTCATAATTTCAAATCGCATGATCAAACGAGTCATTATCTTATATTTAGCTTTGCATTCTCTGTTTCTATTCTTTTTTGCCTTTGAATGGACTGCAATTTGGCATAAGTTTACTGCATGGGCCGCAATTATAGAAATACAAAATGTGCGCATTTGTTTGAGCCTTGTGTGGACTGCAGTGGCGGAGCTAGACTTTTTATGAAGGCTGCAAATTTTTTGGGTATGGATTTATATCCATCTTGTTCTACCTAACGACTTTACTATCAATAAAAAAATTTCCACTAAACGCAACGTCTGAAAAAAAATCTCTAATTTGGTTTGCTTTCAAAAATACATGATAAGTTATATCAACTGAAATAATAGTTTTATAATAAATGGGTCGAGATTTTATTGAACACATGCACATATTAAAAAAATAATATTAATTTTTACTTAAATTTAAAGTTACTTTTCAACCTATCGATTATGCTACTTTTTTATTTCAATGTATGTCTATTAAATTTCTTTTATTCTAATAGAATGTGTGAAAATTCTAATTAAAAGTTTCAAATCTCCAAATTCAATTATGAAAAAATTAACCCCTTATGAATTATTTTTTTCAAAAACCTCGGATGACCTACTTAGAGGAAATGGAGAAATGTAATTGCATATAACTTTCTTTTCTAATTCTTTTAAGTAGAAACTCGTTTAAACTATTATTTTATATTTACAAATATATATATATATATCCAAACTAAGGTTTGAATTAAATTTATTATTTTTTCTTTTTCAATTTATGTAGCACACTTAAAATTTTGAGTTTCAAATTTTTAAACTTAGACCGTGAATTCAGAAATAATATCTTTTCAAAACAAAATTTATATATTTAAAAATTATATAAAAAATAATATAAAGCACAATAATTATCAATGTCATATAGATTGAAATAGAGAAAATAAATATAAAATAAATAATATGTAATGACTCCTAAATAAGAAAGGAAATTATAACTTTCTGGCAACCTAGGCAGTCCTTTTGAACTCCCTTTCCACTGCGCCAAAGCCTCTATTAATGTTAAGGTTGTGCAAAATGAATTATATATTTGTATTTAATAAATTTTGACTTACTACAATGTGATTTTCCGACGAAGGGTGTTCATGTGCACACCCTTATCATGTTGTAACTCCGCCCCTAGTGTGGAGCCAATACCAAATTGCAAAAGACATTTTTCTTCGATAACATATTTGATAAAAATGAATTTGAACTTTGTACCCACATAATGGTTAAATTGATAATCGAATCATTAACAATTTATAATTGATAATCGATATTTTAACGATTTTATAATAGTGCGATATATTTATAAATCGATGACCAGCAAGTCAAAACGATAACATTCAAAATCGATTTGAACCACTCGATAAGCTGGAATGGCATTAATGATGGTATTTATTAATGAGCGTTTTGTGCACGGCAGCAAATCGTCGTTTGTGATTGACATGTTGCTCTTTCAAAGATTCTCAAACACATACTATATATCATTCTCAGTTAACAAAAGGAAAGAGGAAATATTACTACTTATGATATGTTGGTCACCCAAATCGTCTACCCTTTTATTGTATGGGAGACTACCATTCTCATCACCAAATAGTAGAGACCCAAATCGCGGGGCCACGACATAAAAATAATCTCACATTTATATTTACTGACCATTTGATAGATATTTTAATTGAATCGGTGAGAAAAAATAGTTGTAATGTTTTTACATGAAAAAATTATGAAATCTTTCAGTATTTCATCAATGAAAAATTGCTTTTCAATATGTGTTTTCCTACATGAGCTGATTTGATGAAAAATTAAATGAGTGACAAAATCATATTTTATAACATAAATTTTTCATTGATTCTTGGAGGGAAAATCATTTGTTTCTATTAGTGGATAACATCTATACATAATAGCATGAGTGGAGCTACAGTGTTTGTCAGAGTGTCCAACTGGACATTCTTTGTTGAAAAATTACACTATATATAGTTCAAATTTTACTTGATATTAGTATATATAGTATTTTAAACACCCTCAAAATCAATGGAGACCTGTAGCAAAGTGGTGATGGTATGCTTAAAACTTACATGGTGCCTAAGTTCAAATCCCTATAGATAGGAGAAATAGAAAGAAAATTTATGTTTTCTTACTTGTGTTGTTCTACGTGAGCTGATTTGATGAAAAATGAATGGCAAAAATCATATTTTACTATATAAATTTTTCATTGATTTGAAATGGAGAAAACATTTTTTTTTCTATTAATGGATAACATAATAGAAGAAGTAGAAAGAAAAAGGAAAATAAATACATAAACAAACACTTAAATTTAACCTCACACTTCAATTTTAAAAGTGCACATCTAAACATCTTAATCTAGTCTTATAAACTAACAATTAAACATTCCAGCTTGTCCCCACAATGTCTGGTGGACACATGATACTAACTTTACACATAAATTTTGGAGGTATTTTGATGATCCTTTTGTAAGTTGGAGTGTTCAATTGACACACTGAAAACAAGTTGAGATATCTAGATATAATATATATCATGATGCTACTATTGAGTACCTATTATATATTAGCGAGAAAAAGGTCTGAAATATATCCGAACTTTGACCGAAATTGTTGTAACAATACCAAACTTAGGAAATGACCTTTTACCCCTTGCATTATTTAATAGTGTATTTTAAAGGTATATATGTGTCCACGTGAACATCATAAATATTGCATCATTATAAATAGTAATGTGTTAACGTGGACACATATATACCTTTAAAATACACTATTAAATAGTGCAAGGGGTAAAAGATCCTCCATAAAGTTTGGTATCGTAACAACAATTTCGGCCAAAGTTTAAATATTTTTCAGACCATTTTCCCTATATTAATTAGTAAAGTAATAGGAACCAAACCTACCCTTACCGTGTGGATAACTCTTATTAACACCATTATACTATAAAAAAAAACTTTAGCGAAGTCGTCCGAGTGCACTAGTCATGATCAATTTGTTGAATATTGGACTTTTTCCTGTATGGTTGTACTGAAGAACAAAACATAAGCAAAATAAATTAATGAAAATGATATGGCACATGCATTAACGATGCGACGTTTCCCAATTATAGGCCCAAGAGTGAGTTTCAAGAGACTTTTTTTTGTGCATCTGTTTTATTATTGGAACAAAACATTCACTTTTATTTACTTTTTTAACTTTGGATATGTAGTATTTGTTAGCAAATCATTCAAGGAAGGAAAAGAATCTTCAATGGTAAAAACAGCATCAGTAGTTGCAAAATACATTGGATGAGCATGAAATAGAAAATGACAAAAAAAAAAA